>NC_086153.1:106451522-106754552 GCF_035149785.1 Candoia aspera
CAATCTTAATCTTTAGTCCCTTCAAATAATGTGCTACAACTTGATTTCTTTTCATTTTTTCTTTGTCCCTTCTCAAAAAATTCTTCAAAGCTTTAAGACATCTCTTTTGTAAATCCAATAAAGGAAAGTTATCCAGGTCATTCTTTTGGTTTATTTGTATATCCCTTTTAATTATTAAGACATCAGCCAGTTTCTTTTTTATGTCCATTGTAACATCTTTTTCCAAATCATTCTTTTAACCTGTCATTTTTAAATCCACTTTCAGATCAGTCTCAGTCTTGTCCAGCAAAACTTGTTCCTCTTCTATAACATCTTTTAACCACAGTCTGTCTATAATGGCAGACAATCTTAAAATTAACTTCTGGGTCCATTGTTCACAAACAGCCTTCGATATGGGCCTTCTAGTGGGAATGGCAGCTTGAACAGCATCTCTTTGCAATTTAGCTTTGCAAATAGACCTGGCAGCATGGTGTTTTAGGGCTCAGGCAGGAGCCCAAAAGTGTTCCCTGGATAAAGGAGAACCATAGGAATTACCCCTGTGTTCTCTGGACAGCTGATCATAGCCAGAAGATCATAAACGGAGTTTATAGATTGAGAGGTGAGTGATCAGCTGGGAGATGAAGTGTCATCCTTTCCCAAGCCATGCTGCAGCCGTTTAAACAGACTCTGACCACCCCATTTCTTAATGCACCAATTTACTTGCCTTTTCTTTGCTTGAAAGAGGCTTTTTCTAACACAGAGATGAGATTTCTCTTGGTAACTTTTACATTATTTTTGAAACTTGACTATTGAGCACTCGAACTTGGTTTTATACTTTATGTTTTGAGCAAAAAGAACTGAAAGCTGAACTGTGGATTTATTTTATGGACGCAAAGGACTTTTTTTTAATTTAATTGGTGGTATTTTTATTGTTTCCTTTTGGGATTTAACAAATCTGTCCTGCTGGAATTGGAACTTTCATGGCTATCATGAGAAAGTGAGTGTTGCTGCTCTTTTCTTAACAAGTTAATTGGATATTTCACGTAAACACCTCTAGTGGCAAGACTTTTGCTTTTGAATGATCTCAGTCTCTAGTATTTTTCCACTGACTTTAAGATCTGGTTGTACTGGCTAATTTTAACCACCAGAGGGAACTAATCATGGCTTCTAGGAGACCACCTTATTGTGGTTCTGATGATGGGGAGATGATGAGAAATATGATTGATGAAATTTCTAATACTTTTAAACAATCTTTTGATGCCTTTGAGAAGAAAACAGAAAAAGATGGAAATTAAATATGGAAACTTTGAGAAGACGATGGAAAGTAAATATTCTGACTTTGATTGAACATCAAATGGAAAAAACTGCTGGAGAGGTGAAACAAGTAACAGATGGAGTGGAGGTGTTAGAAACTAAGGTGGATAATGCTGAGCAAGAGAGAGAGAAAGAGCTTGATGAAATGGCTCTGTTAGAACTTAGGGACGTGGATTTTTGTCTGAGACTGAGAGGAGTTCCTGAGGTGAAAGGGAAGAATATTGTTGAAAAAATCCTATAGGTTTTGGCAAAACTATTGGATTGGGAGGAAGATAGAATGGAGGATGAATGAGATAAAGTTTTTCGCATCAGCTCAAAATGTGCAGCTGTAAATAATAAACCAAGAGGTGTTTTGGTTCATTTTGCTAGAAGGAAAATAAGAGACCAGGTTTTGCAAACTCACTTTGAATCAAGATTAAATATTGACAATGTGGATATAATTGTTTTGAAAGAGATTCCCATCAGGATTTTGAGGAAGAGAAAAGACTATGTTTTTAAACAGAGATTCTGAAAAAGAATAAAATTGTTTTTTGATGGGAAAGATTCAAAGGTATAAGTTTTATGTTCCAACAGCAAAGATTCAGATTGACCTCCATCCATAAGGCCAAGGATTTTCTTGCTAGATATGGATCTAGTTTGGATAGGGGTATAGATGAGAAATCTGCACCTGGAACTAGACCCCAAGAATCTGCTCTATAAGGTGTAGACATGGATGCTACATCCAAGGACTTTGATCAGATGTCATGGCTTGCACTTACCTTACTTGGAATGTGAATGGGGCAAATGCCCTGCACAAAAGAAAAAAAAATCATTATTTGAAGAAATTAAACCATGATGTGATGATATGCTTACAGGAGACTCATATAAGGAAAAAAAATATTAAATATTTGATGAATAAAAAATTGGGAGAGGAATTTATTTCTGCAGTTTTGAAGAAGATAAATGGACTTGTAATATATGTTAAACCACAACTGAAACCATATTTATTGCTTTCTGACAAACACGGCAGATATGTAGCAGTGGAAGTTGAGCTTAATGGACTTAAATCTATTGTTGTGGGGATATATGTACCAAATGAGGATAAAAGTAAAATTTTTAGACACCTTCTGAATGAATTGTCATCTTTTTCATATCAAAGCTGGTGCCTACTAGGAGATTGGAATGGTGTAACTTCCCCAAGATTGGACAGGACATCTGAAAAGGAAATTAAGCTTAAACAAGGAAGACTCCCACAGTCCTTTTTTGACATGAAAGACAATTTGGCATTAGTAGATTCCTGGCAACACAAAAATGGATTGGCAAGGGAATATACCTTTTACTCAGAAAGACATAAATCCTTTTCAAGAATTGACATGATACGGATTTCAAATAATTTAGCCAATAAAATTTCTAAGGTTGATATTTTAACAAAGACTTTTTCTGATCATAACCCAGTAAGTTTGAAAATAAAGAGATCATCTATGGCTTTTAGATGGAGATTGAATGAAACTATTTTACAAAGAGAAAACATTTTAGTTGATTACAAGAGGAGTTTAAAAGATTTTTTTGACATCAACTTGGACAAACGGACTGACCTAAAAACTGTTTGGGACACCAGTAAGGTAGTTATGAGAGGTTACTTTATTTACCATAATTGTAATAGAAAAAAGAAATGTCAATAAAAAATGCATACTATCTTGGATCAAATTAAAGTAAAAGAAATTAAGTTACCTTAAAACCCAGTGGATACTGGTATTTTACATCAACTTAAATTATTACACCAATAATTATCTATGTTGACTGTGAGGAAAATTGAGACAAAATTGAATTATTTTAAACAGAGACATTTTGCGTTTGCCAATAAACCTGGAAGGTGGTTGGCCTATAAATTAAGAAAAGAGAAAATAAAATGGTATTAAAAATTCAAGAAGGAAATATTGAATTAATGGATAATGAAGGAATTAAGAAATCGTTCCACAACTTTTTTCCCAATTTGTATAAAAGGCAAGAAGTTTCTCTGGAAAAGATAGATGAGTATTTGGAGAAACAAAAATTACCAGAACTCTCACAATCACAGAAATTATTAATGAACAATCCTATAACTACTTTTGAAACAGTGGAAGCTATAAAAAGAACCAAACGGGGGAAGCACCAGGCCCAGATAGTTTGCCAGCATTGTATTATAGATGCTTTGAGGATCAGCTTCTTCAGCCCTTTCAAAGATTGATCAATTCTTTTTTGCAGGGCTCTGCAATGCCTGACTTGGAAAGAAGCCAATATTGTACTTTTACCAAAAGAAGGCCAAGGTATTACTCTAAGAATTATAGACCAATTTCACTGTTGAACAATGATTATAAAATATTTGCTTCAATATTGGCTGAAAGAATGAAAACAATTTTACAGGACTTTATTTACCAAGATCAATGTGGGTTTCTACCCAAAAGGCAATTACGACACAATGTGAGAATAGTTTTGGACATTATAGAATATCTACAACACCACAGTGAACAGCAAGCAGCTCTTATCTTTTTAGATGCAGAGAAGGCCTTTGACAATTTGAACTGGACTTTTATGTTCAAAGTTCTGGAAAATATGGACTTTGGATATAATTTTATTCAAGGAATTAAATCAATTTATGTGCCTCAAAAAGCGCATATTATTGTAAATGGTGATTTCACTGAGCCTTGTCATATACAGAAAGGAACAAGGCAAGGATGTCCTTTGTCACCTTTACTCTTTATCTTCGTTTTGGAAGTCCTGAATAGAGGCATTAGACAAGACGATCAAATAAAGGGTTTGAAGATAAGGAAGGAGGTCTTCAAACTGAGGGCCTTTGCGGCTGATTTAGTTTTAATATTACAAGACCCTTTGAATGTTGTTGAGCATGTGATGAAGAAATTAAAGGAATTTGGGTCATTAGCTGGACTTAAAGTAAATAAACAAAAAACAAAGATGTTGACCAAGAATATGACTATACACTATCAAGAAATGTTGATGGGTAAGACTAGTTTTAAATTGGAAAAAAAGGTCAGATATTTGGGGGTGACATTATCAAACACAAATTGTATGTTGTTTCAGAATAACTATGTTAAATTGTGGAGTGATGTTAAGAAAGACTTGTTAAGGTGGGAAAAATTACAACTGTCAGTGATGGGTCGGATATCTGTGATTAAGATGTTTTACCTAGAATGTTATTTTTGTTCCAGACAATAATGATTTTGACAACAGATTTACCATTTAAACAATGGCAGAAAGATATCTCTAAGTTCATTTGGCAAGGGAAGAAACCAAGAATCAAGTATAAATTGTTACAAGATGCCAAAGAACGAGGAGGTCTTTATAAAGCTCTATAAAAAAAACAAATATCCTTCAATATGTCCAGTGTTAAAATATTTTGCTTCATTCTGTAAGTCATTCTGTAAGTCAGAATTAAGTGTTCTTCTCCTTTAATTGAAATCTTTCGTTCCTTCTGATTCCCTCTAGTATCCAACCTTCAATGTTTCATCCTATCTTTTTTTTTTAAAGAGAATTCAAAACAAAAGCATTTTCCCATGGGAAGGATTCCTATAATTAATTCCAAACTCTTATTTCAAATCCATCTGGACCTTTAGTCCATTTGTAACTTTCCAAAATCTAAGTTCTAAGCACCCTTTTGCTGTTTATTCAAAAAATAATAATTAAGTCCTTAAATTTGTATTTAAAAGTTCTGTTGGTAAGGATTGAAGGAAACTTACCCAATGCTGTAAAAACCTGTCGATCCAAAGGTTCATAATATCTGAAAAGCAGTTAGCAAGCAATTTCCGAAAGTGATTAGGAAAGGAAATATGCGAACCCATTGTCCTTTTGAAGGCATCGGCTGCAGTTTGAGCAAAAAGACAGTTATTCCCGTCTCCCAGAGCTCTAAACCCACCAGAGACTGCTGTCTTGCAGTCTCCTCATGAGGAGCAGCTGGCAGGAGCACTTGTGGGTGATCTCAAATTCTCTCTTTGTCTGGAGAGGAAAGAGCCCGTCTACTTGCCGGCTCTGGCTCCAGAGCAGCAGTTTAATTTAGGATCTGTCACACACACGCTCCCAGGTTCGGCTTATGGGCACTCACTCACACACTCACAGCCTGTTGAGGCACGGGGATCTTGTCAGCCCCCCTTGCTTTCTACCTGGGTTTTCCAAATAGGTGCGGCTTGAGCAGACAAGACATAGCCCTGGTCAACAGCCGGGAAATAACTAGGGAAATACACAAATCATTTCCAACCAAACCCTGAGGCACAACAGGTTCTTTGTAGCACATGGAGACCCAGTGAATTTAAAGTAACAGCAAAACTTTACTGGTTGCAATGTACCTTTGCTGCTTCTCACGTGCGTGCACACACACACACACACCCTCATCCTTCTCAACTAGGCTGCCAGGCACTAGCTAGAGGGATGGAAACTGCCAAGTCTGGATCCAAAGATAGAAGTGGGCAGGCTTTGGGACTCCTTTTATCCCCAAAAGTCCTTGCTTTGTTGATTCACAAGACTGACAGCTACCCTTGCCTTGTTAATTTACAAGTCTGGTAGCTGCTGATCGGATTGGGGGCAGGTTCCATGTGCTCAGGCCCAACTTCCTTTGTCTGGTTCAGGTGACATTTTTTCCTTTGTTTCCTTAACAACTTGCTTCCTTCTTATCTATCTCCCTGAAGGGACTTTTTAGACAAGATTCCTGGCTTTTGTCCTCTCTGCTTATGTGCCTGCTTCATCTTTAGTTATGGCAGCTTCAGCCTAGTCTCACAGATCTCAATCCTTTTTCTTTTGTTTCTTTATATATATAGTGTGTGTGTGTGTGTGTGTGAGAGAGAGAGAGAGAGAGAGAGAGATACCATCATTCCACTGTTATGCCATTTCTGCCTCATCTCACACCACTTACAATAATGCTATGTAGTCTAGTGCTGTTGTGCAATTCTCACCAACCATTGCCTTCTGCCATTCTATAAAATGGTGTGATGGAATCTGGATTTGACTCAGAGACAGGGGAGGGAATGAAGAGCTGGGAAAGTAGATTCCAAGACTTCCATTAGCAATTCCTGTTGTCAGCTCTACAAGGTAGACCAGCCCAAGAAATGCACACAACCTAGGTCTAAAACTATTTTTATTAAGATTGGCCTTAGTAACAGAATCTTGCAAGTCTGAATGTGCTTCCTGTCCTTCCTCTTTTATATATCATGTGAATTAGGGTGGTGCCTGCCTAACCTTGCCTACTTGAAAGGCTGGCAAATGGTGATATCCACATGTCATATTGTTGATAGAAGATTTTACATATATAGGACTTAAATACGAATATATTTCATTTTCATATATTTTATATGTGGTATTCATATGTTAGAAACATTTGCACTTGTGTTATGGCCCTGAAAGCATGTTATATTTCCTTGAAGAGTTATTGGCTTTCTTACTCTTCCTTTCTAACAGGCTTTGATAGATAGCTATGCCCATAGAAACAAGGTAAGGTATACATTCCAAGGATAGCTTCTCCAGAGGAAAGGCATTGTTTAATAATGGTCAAGGCGCCCTAGCAAGGATGGAAGGAAGTCCCTTATATGGAATGATGTTAAGATAGAGTAAAGGAAAGAAATTCACAATATAGAATGAGGTTAAGGTGGAGTAACTGAGTAAGGGGTGGAATTCTAAAGGAGGAGTTGAATGGAATGTATATAATGAGCTTTAAGGAGGGGGTCCTGTGCGATTTTTATATTTTTTATATTTTGATATGCCCACCTAACAGCTTGATGTCATTGCTTTTGCTCTTGGATGAAGAATAAAGAACTTAATTTCATGCAGCTGCCTTTTTCTTTGGTCCTGGCTCAGAAACGAACCTGATAAGGAAATATAAAAAATTCTAACATTGTACTATATTGAAAAGACACGTCCTTGTGACAGGAAACCATCTGCAAATAGACAGCACAGAACCACTGCTTTGCAGATCCAAAGGACCACTGAAGTTGACCAGGTACCAGAGAGGAGGGAGTATCCGCACATCAGCCTGAAATGGCGATATGTACCATTCTGATTTTACCCACTGCTGACCACCTGTCTTCATGTCCACATAACGTGACACAGTTTGCATACCTAGCAGCTATCACTGAATGCTGTTCTTAGGGGAAAAACAGTACTTTAACATCAGTACAGCTAAGAATGATTTAAGCTTTTCTCACTGATAGGATGTGGGTTGAGATGAAGGCCATGACTCAAATATGCTCTGGAAAAAAAAATGTTGCCAGAGCATGTCAAGCCCCAGTTAGGGCATCATCTAAGCCATTCCTTTGGTTATAAACACTTATATTAAAAGTGCTGTTTAAAAAAATACAGCTCAATTAGAAGCATTTTAATTAAGTGTACTCTTAATCAACTAGTCAAACAAAATAAACACTGCAATACTGAATAATATGATTTTAAAGCAAATTATCACATTAGTATGTAACATGATATACAGTACCACACCTATTGCACATCCTATACATTGCTCTGAATAAATGAAAATACAGTAGAATGGTGGGTTGAGATGAAGGCCATGACTCAAATATGCCCTGGAAAAAAAAATGTTGCCAGAGCATGTCAAGCCCCATGCTGAAAATATCTTTACTTTCCTAAACTGGAGTCTCATGAATAAAGAAGCACTTTACTGTAAAATACGTTAAAGGTACTAACTAAATTGATCTCACCTCATAATGATACATGAGAAAAGTGAATATACTGTTTGCAACAACATGAGGAACCCCACAAGTTCTTATATTAAAATAACACTTAAATGTACAGTATAACTTAAATGTATAGCTTGCTTCATGTTATACCTTCACTTAAATGCATAATTTCATAGATAAAATATTACTTAACATATAATAATGTAATTGTCTACCCACAAACCAAATATAATGTATAATAATAATAATGTAATGCATAATGTTTACATGTATATAGTAGCTTAATAGATAATATAATAGATACTTTAAAAGAATTAACTTGTTATTACAGGCTAAGAAACTTTACTGCTAAATCATTCTGAATCATAGCTAGAGTCTTAATTCTCAGTGAAGCTGAGTAATGCTTAAGTTTTACAAGCATTATGAGAATCCTTGATACTTCCCAGCACAAGAAGTAATCTTTTGCAGCAATCTTGGTTACCCTTGGAAAAGCAGTCAGTCTGCTACACAAACCGGCTTTTGCTCACCCTTGGATGACAAGATAGGAATTGTAATTAATGCTATATGTCATCTCCAAACATGGGAGGATGTGTCTATCAGTTTTGCAAAGTAGGTATCTCATCATTAAATACATTGGCTTCGGCTTTACTTATTTTTATTACTGCAGTGCACAAATGATCACAGAATTCCTGACCAATTGATACAAGGACCTGATGAAGATATACACAAAAAGAAAGCTTTATTATTGTCTAGTATCAAGTATAGCCAGAAGCACATTGCACCCAATAAAGACACTGCCGGAAAGGACATGAAACTTCTAGTAGGCCTGCCTTAGGTTGTTGAATTCATAAGAAGTTTGTTATTTATTATGTACGGTTTATATTTTAAAATTCTATTTTGAGATCTTGCAAGTAGTCCTCGACTTATGATCATAATGGGGACTGGAACTTCAGTCACTAAGCGATGCAGTCATTAAGTGAAGCATCATGTGACTGCACCCAATTTCACAACCTTTTTTGCTGCAGTTGTTAAGTGAATCATGCGTTTGTTAAGCAAATTCGGTTTCCCCCATTGATTTAGCTTGTTGGAAGCCAGCTGAGAAGATCACAAATGGCAATCACGTTGCATATACATGCCGGTTGCCAAGCACCCTAATCTTGATCACGTGACTGTGGGGGAATGCCACGATGGTCGTAAGTGTGAGGACCGGCTGCAAGTCACTTTTTCCAGCACTGTTGTAAATTCAAATGGTTGCTAAATGAATGGTCATAAGTCAAGGACTACCTGTACAGAATATTGATGTCATGGGCAGGTTAAATAAAAGAGAAACCAAAAGGGAAGAATGAATAGGAATAGGGCAAAATTAAAGGAAGCAAACATTTTCTTCATTTAAGGAGGGAAGTATTTATTACATCGAAAAGCAAGGGTGTGATAACTGCGTATCTTATTGCATCATTTGGAAAATTGAAAATAGTCTTGATCTGGTTGGGCAAACAAAAGAGAACATTGTGCAACATTGTTCATTATGAACTATAAAGTTATACAAATAGTTTTCAATAGCTGACATTTTATGCAAGAAATACTGAAAACACAAATAAGAGTGACACAAATACTATAGCTTTTAAACAAAGAATACAGCACATTAGAATATATAAATTAATTGTATAGAATTATAGCCCTGGAATTTCAGACTCTTATATTTAATTAGGCATTTAAAATACAGAAAAGATATACACAGAATCTTGAAACAAGTCACAAAAATTTTCCAAAGGAGCCAAAATAACCAAAATGTACATTTACAAATTAGAAAAGTAATGTATAAACCTCTCAAAGGATAGACTTGTAAAACTGAAAAATGTTATCAGTTGCATACCTAGTTCTAACACACAAGTCAGTATAATCCACTAATGAGCCTGGACCCTTGATTAAGCCACAAAATATAGGTCTGATTCATGCATAATACAAATCCATAAAATGTGATACGTCAACCCACAGGCCAAGACACTAGAAATATAAATGTTACATATGAATTGTCAAAATATACAGGTATGTCTGAACTGTACCACAGTGAACAAATGGGACTAAAATTAAAGAAGACCAAACTAATGACAATAGGTAGAACAACCAACCTTAGAAGTGACAATAAAGATGTTGAAGTGGTGGATAGTTTCTGTCTTTTAGGATCAACCATCAACAGTAAAGGAACAAACAGTCAAGAAATACACCACAGACTAGCATTTGGTAGAGCAGCCATGAAAGCCTTGGAAAAGATATTCAAATGCCATGATGTGTCTATACCTACAAAGATCAGAATTGTGCAAGCCATTCCCTATGACACTCTATGGAAGCAAAAGTTGGACTTTGAAGAAGCAGAATAGGAAGAGTATTGACACTTTTGAACTTTAGTGTTGGAGAAGAATACTGTTGAGAATAATAATAATAATATGTACAGCCAAGAAAACAAACCAATGGATCATCAAACAAATCAACCCTGAGTTCTCACTCGAGGCACAAATGACCAGGCTGAGAATTATCCTAATTCAGACACATTCTGCGAAGACCTAGCTCTCCTGAAAAGGTTCTAATGTTGGGGAAGGTGGAAGGAAAGAGAAGAAGAGGACAAACAGTAGCATGGTGGATGGACTCAGTTATAGTGCCAAGGGGTGCAATGTTGGAAGAGCTGAAAGACCAGGTTAGAGACAGATCATCATGGGAGAAAATCTATCTGTGTGGTTGAAAATGACTTGATGGCATATAATCAAACAATCAGTCAAACTGATGATCGGGTACAACAAATGTTATTATAAATTATTAAATACAGATAAGTAAAAAAATTTGCATGCTACATGAAAAAGAAGGAAAGAAACAAAAAATATACTAGCTATCCAACCAAGTGACCTTTGGGAAAAGTCCTTTTAGATTTAAATATGGCAGATATTCAGAAAGAGGGGAAAATCCATAGTTAAACTCTTTCCCAACTACCAAAAGACTCTGAAAAACATTTACCTGTTTAGTTGTTCCACACAGCAAGCTTCATATTAAATGTCTCTTATCCATGCAGAGACATGGATGCCATTTTCTATATTCCAGATCAGTATGATGTACATATACATGACATGAATAAGGTAGGATTTTTTAAAACATAGAAACTACTACTTAAATGTTTTATAGTTCTCACTCTCATAGCTTCCTGTTAGATCTGCGCTGAAGACATGCATCATATAAAAATGCAGTTCACCAAGCCATACAGGTTTCTGCGCTGTAAAGTGGCAGATGACGGATGAACACACCAGTGAGAGAATCAACTTTCTCTCCTGCATGTGTCATGTGGGCTGCTGTCTCCTTTTTTAAAAGCACTACACTTTGAAAAGCGCAACAAATTAATATCTATGCAGTCTTCTCCTTTTTTTCATATTTATGGTTTAGTTTTCCAGAAAAAAGCAAAGTAGCCAGTTTCCCTCGGCTCACAGCCTATGATCTAAATGCTGTTTATGAGAAGATTAAAAGTGGTTCCAAGAAAGCTATTGTACAACCTTGTCTCTAAGATAATTAAACTCAGTTTCCATACTAGAGGAGAAATAATGAGTACTCTTCCTGCCTGCTCACCCTCTGACATATTTATACAAATAAGATGATTTGAGCACAGAAAACAATGCTTTCATAAAGCACTGTTGAGCGCCCTGTAAGCCCTCTACATACAGTAGAGATTTAAGCCAACCCAATCAATTGATTTCATGGGCCTGAATAAGAATAAACATCAAATTGATAATATCCCAATTCCTCCATCTAAATCTATCACAATAATTTATTTGTAAGAGAAAATTATGCACTCATTTCTAAAGTTTCTTATATATGTAACTCAGAGTAAAAAATTTTTGTACTTTATATTACGCAAATGAAAAAATAGAAGGTTTCTTTTGTATTGTATCAAAATAAGCTATTTCAGAATTCAAAATATATTCAATGACTTTCTTTCAAAAATAAATTTTATATCTATTTATTTTCTATCCCTTTATTATTTTTATAAATAACTCAAGGCGGTGAGCATACCTAATACTCCTTCCTCCTCCTATTTTCCCCACAACAACAACCCTGTGAGGTGGGTTGGGCTGAGAGAGAGAGACTGGCCCAAGGTCAGCCAACCGGCTTTCATGCCTGGCGGGACTAGAACTCACAGACTCCTGGTTTCTAGCCCGTTGCCTTAACCACTAGACCAAACCTTTTAGTCCTGTCTTACCTTTCTAAATGAGGCTGGCAATGTAGATGAAGATATTGAATCCACTGAGATAGCATAAGCAAACTGTGAATTTTGTGATGGAACCAGAGGCTGCTGTTTTCCCTGAGTAGCATACTGCATGTCAGGCATGTCAAAATATCTGAAAAATAGATAAAAAGTTTGCCTTTAAGAGAAGGTGGAGTGTTAAATTGAAACTATATAAAAGATAATGGGTTTGAATTTTATACCTTAACACAATGCCTACAGGGTAGTTAGAAAATAGTTATTAGGTGGTTTACAGTCACCAGTTCTTTAGATATTGTAGATAATTCAGCCTCACTGAATTACAGCAATTTCCTCATTTCTTTTCAGGTCTCTTCCCCGATGCTGTACACCATCCTCTCTCTGTCTGCACAAATCTAGCCCTAGTCTAGATTGCATAATTTAGAGAATTTAGGCTGGTGATGGGAAATACTAGCAGGACAGTCCCATGGCATCATGGGCCTAATGAAATTCATTTGTAGGGAAGTCTGCCAGACCTACTTATATTTAGAAAGCTAGTTAAAACCAAAGCTGTCCCCTGCACACAAACTTCATCTCGCCACTGAGTATAGCTTACTTCTAACTAGATATACATAGTATTGCTATGTTATTATTCTAAATTCCATATAAGGACATTACTTTTATTAACCAATGCAAAGGTGTGTGTTTTTAGATTTTTTTTATCCCCCCTTTATTATTTTTATATATAACTCAAGGTGGCAAACAAATCTAATACTCCTTCCTCCTCCTATTTTCCCCACAATAACAACCCTGTGAGGTGGGCTGGGCTGAGAGAGAGTGACTGGCCCAAGGTCACCCAGCCAGCTTTCATGCCTAAAGCGTGAGAACTCATAGTCTCCTGGATTCTAGTCCATTGCCTTAACCACTAGACCAAACTGGCTCTCTTTCAAAATATTTCAAAATATTCTGCTAGATTTGAGTTCTCTAAAACCTTTCACCTGGAAAGATGTAAATATATGAAAAGCAGGGGAAAGAGAAGGGAAGGATAAAAGTAGCTGCTTAGTCATAATTTTAGGTTAGACTGGGCAAACAAAAATATGGAAGAAAGTATGGGATAAAATATGGAAAATAAGACAATGGCATATAGAAAAATATAGAAAAACATAATGGCAAATCACTTTCATAACATGGAAGAAAACAACTTCGGCGTGCCATAAAGTCAGCAGGAGTTGAGCTTGACTTGAAGGGGACATAATCTTATCTGAAGATGATATATGGAGTAAAACTGCAGATACTCAAATTAAGCTGTATCAGATGCTTGCAATTGTTTCATAAAATATATTTGTTCTCTTGTCATTAAGAGAACCATACTGTTTGGTTGATTGCAAACTACTTTCTATCATGTTTCCCAGGGACAGATGGGAAACATTAGAAGATAGACCCCCAAGCTACTTTTTATTTGAAGTGAGTTTTCCATCATAGCTTGAGGGCAGGGTTCACAATTCATCCTTGAAAGCCCTAAATGACCCTGCATATATATAAGTTCTAATGAGACCCTAACCAATGATTCCACAGGCTGCTCTTGAATCTGTACAGATTTTCTTCTCCCAGTATTAAGGATCTTAAGCCTTTACTTTATACAGAATTATTTTCGGAAGCTACAGTGCTTCAGCAGTTCTAAGACATCTTTAACAATCTGCCAGTTTATTCCTGGAGATCTTCCACTTTTGATAACACGACTTTGGGATGTGGAAGCCATGACATTGACTGTTCCAGATGTTATTTGTGCCCAGCTATCTATTTTCAGGAAGTATTATATTGGTTTCTATTGCTTTTAATGTTATACGCCGCCTATACTCTTCTGGAGTTGGGCAGACCTCTAAAATACATACATATATACCAAATATACAGACTGCTCTGGGGCTGAGTAGTTATATGCTCCTGGATTTCTATTTATTTATTTATTTATTTAATTATTTAATTTCGCTGCCACCCATCTCGTGCACGACGACTCTGGGAGGCTTAGAAATAATAAAAATAGTGTCAATTCAATATAAATACATAAAATTATAAATACAAGTACAAAATATAAAATATAATATTCAGGATAGGAAGATCTTAACCTTGGCACCCTCACGGGGCCAATCACCCCCATGAAGAGCTATCCCCTCTCCCATCCCAGGCCAGATTTCACTTCCTTCCGAAAGGCCGGGAGAGTGGGGGCCTTTACACCCAGCGGTAGCTTGTTCCAAATGGCAGGTGCTACGGCAGAGAAGGCCCTCTTCTTGGACCCTGCCAATCGGCAATCCCTCATGGACAGGGTCCGTAACATGCCCTCTCTGCCTGACCAGGAAGGACGAGTCGATGTAACTGGGGTGAGGCGGTCCCTCAGGTAACCTGGACCCATGCCATGTAGGGCTTTAAAGGTGATAACCAACACCTTGAATTGGACCCAGAAGCAAACTGGCACCCAATGCAGCTCGTGCAGCAAGTGTTATATGTGCCCTTCTAGGGGCTCCCAAAACTGCTTGCGTGGCTGCATTTTGCACCAGCTGTAGCTTCTGGATACTCTTCAAGGGTAGCCCCATGTAGAGTGCATTGCAATAGTCTATGCGGGAGATGACCAGGGCATGAGTGACTGTTCAAAGGGACTCCCAATCCAGGAAAGGGTGTAGTTGGCGCACAACACAAATTTGGGCAAAGGCTCCTCTGGTCACGACTGCCCGAGAAGGAGCCAATTTTTATTTCCTTCTTTCATATTGCAAAGTGCAAATCTATAGTCAGTCCTAACTCCAATCTTGTCAGGCATTACATGCCCATGCCTGATCATTCCTGATCAGTTTTATTTCTAACCTAATGGAATGTTAGAAAGAAATTCAGTCTGTCTGTCCATCAGCATGATAACTGTCTGAAAATGGAATAGCACAGGACCAAATTTGGAGTGGGAGAAGAATCCAGCAAAAGAAAGTTGAGTTTTGAAAATTAGTCTGACCTGACCAGGAGATACGGGACAAAATCCAGAAAAATGTTCCCTGATGTATCCTTTTAGAGAAGCAATTGGGCAGCAGATAGAAATGCACTTTGGTTGGAAATACAGTATCTCCAAAGCAGCAAAAAGATATACATGAGGTGTGGTTGTTTGTTGTTGGCCCTAAATTTGCAACACTGTATCAAGGAGGAACCTTCTTTTCATCACAATGTGCTTTTGAAAAATTCAGCATAGCAATCCTTAGGATAACAAGGAAGATTGAAATCTTGAAACTCTTGGTGAAACTCTGCCATCTAGTGAATTGATTCTATTAGTCCACTCATTATTAAAGAAGTTAAAATTAAAAAAAAATTAGAAAAGGCTAAAGTAACTTTCATTATGTGGTATGTGGTATGTTAAATGGAATATCTAAGGCTAAGCCTGCATTGCAGCAATAGAATACAATAAACTTAATTGAGAATAAAATGTAATAAATGGATTAATACAGGTAGTCCTTGCTTAACAACTGTTTGTTTAATGATGGTCTAAGTTACAATGGCCTTGGAAAAAGTGGACCAGATGTAGTTTCTGAATGCTTTCAAGGGCAGCCCCACATAGTGCACATTACAGTAATCCATTTGTGAAGTGACTGTCTGAAGGGCCTCCCAGTTCAGGAAAAGATGCAACTGCCACACTTAATATACCTGTGCAAAGGGTCTCCAAGACAACCCCCAAATTGTGTGCCAGTATTGAATGAGGAAGTGCAAACCCATCCAAGACCAAAGATGGAAGATTCACAGAACCAGGGGCCCAAATATCTGTAGCCACTCAGTCTTGTCAGGATTAAACTTGAGTTTATTCCTCCCTATTCAGACCTGCTCAGCATCCAAACACTTGGACACGACCTTGACAACAACACTTGATTAGGCTGATTGAAACCAGCCACAAAGGAAGTAGGAGAACCACAGAACATTGCTCCCTACCCCCAAAACTTGCAGCCAGTCCAAAAGGTTACTTTGATGAATGGTATCAAAATCCACTGAGAGATTAAGAAGCACAGTGATGGACATAGTACCCCCATCCTAGCTCTCCTACACATCATCAACAAGAGCAACTAATGCTGTCTTCATACTGTAATCTGGTCTGAAACCTGACTAAATGAGTCTAGCTGATCTGTCTCCTCCAGAATCCTCTGGAGCTGAAGCCCAACTACCTTCTCAACAAGAGTTCTTGAAAAGGTGGATGGTAATTGTCCAGAATCACTGGGTCCAGCAATGGCTTCTTGAGGAAGGGACACATCACCACTCAGGGGACAACCACCTCCCTCAAAGAAGCAGATATCATTGCATGGAACCAACCACATGTCACTTCCCGGCAGACCTTGACCACTCAGGGGGTACCCAGATCTAATGAATAAGTGGTTGATTTTACAATCTGGACTGAGGATGCTGTTCACTTCCTCAGGAGTCATGGCCACAAATTTGCTCCAGATAACCCTACAAGACTCTGCCTCAGGCAGGTCCATTGGCCCAAAACCAATTCACATGAAACCCAGATCTAATATGCGACCTTCTGTATGCTTTGGGTCTTCAATAACTGGGATAGCTCCATGGTTGCCATGGAGGCCATGAACTCCTGAGATGCCTGAACTTAACATTGCCTGGTGATAAACTGAGGTCCCCAAGGACAAGCAACATCCCAAACCAGCCCTGCAATGGAATCCAGCAGGTCAGGCAGGGCTGTCACTGTGCAGCAGGTAGGGTGGTACACCAGCAACAATCCCAACTGTTCCCCAAAGCCCAAATTCAACCAGAGACTCTCACATCTGGAACTCTGCAGGGCAGAGCCTCTGAGAGCCTGTAACAACTCGTAGATGACCATAGCCACCCCCTCCCCTCTTCTGAAGTCTTAGCTGGTATCAAACCCAAAACCCTGGAAGGCATATTTCACACAGGGGAATCCCACCATCTGGGCCCATCCAGGTCTCAGTAATACATGCCAGGTCAGCTGCCTCTTCAACAGTCAAATTGTTGATGAGAGCAGATTTATTACAAACTGACCTGGCATTTCAAAACAGCAGCTGTAATCCAGGGCCACCAAGGATCCAGTAACTTGGCATTGGGGATGAAACCTGAGGGCTGGACATTGGGACCCCACTCAAACAATGATTCTAATATATCCAAGTGCAGCCTGCCCTCAGGTTCCTACAATACCTCTCTCTGCCTGTCACAGTTTTGACTTGAGTGACCACCAGACTGAAACCTCTTTGCTTCAGTCTAGTAGCTGTTTCGATTTTTGTAGCCCAGATCTGATAGCCATACTTAGCTACTAAGCTACTGGGTTGCTGAAGGCGGCATTAAAGTAACCCCACACAGTATGGAGGAGAGGGGAAACAGAACATCTGCATCTAGCATAGCAGTGTTGCACCATGGCAGAAATGTGCATATTTTCATATGGAGCAACAATTCTTCATTCTTGTGGCAATATTTTTAAAGCTTTTTACTGCTTTGAATTGTTTGTTCTTTTTTAAAGAGAAAAATATCCCTTACTTTTCCTACATTAAATATTTATTTTTGAGGTTTCCTGTTATATCATTAATTATCAAGCTACTTGATACATAAGTAAAACAAACCTGCTTTGAAAAAACAATCTTTTTTAGGTTCCATCATTCGTAGGCAGCGTTTGGCCACACGGTGGCATCTCAAGCTTTTGTAAAACCAGGCCTTAGAACTGCTACCAGAAGGCCTTATCCAGATGTATAAGGCCCTCTAGTAGCCCTCCACTGTAGGGCTATCACAATGTTTTAAATATTCCAGTTCACTGAGTTTTGCCCCTGGGGGGAGGGGGAAATTACACTTTTTCACCAGAAGTTCCCCTGAGACTGCTCAGTGCTGTGTGAAATATTAACTGGAGTGTATTGTCTGTGATGGGTGATGGTTTTCCAACTCCTGCACAATTATTTTGAGAATATCTCCTGAACATTTAAAGGTGCTCTCATATAGCTCTAAGAAGAAGAAAAAAATTGTATCTTTTAGCATCTATCGCCCCCTGCTAAATCTTGCTATCATGTGGTAACCTGATACTATAATACTGCCATGGGATTCTCACTAAAAGGTGTGTGCATTTTTAAAATTGTCTGGGCCTGGGAGAGGCTTTAATTGCTCCTTTGTAGTTATGCGTTCAACAAGTTCTTGATTTTGCTGACTGATTTATCTAAATGTCTTTTCTTTCCAAGATTACCCTTGCATGTGTACCCTTATTGTGAAATAAACTTTTTCCTATTTAAGCTACTTCAAACACATATTCAATCAATCAGCATTATTTATTGTCTTCCAAGAGTTTATAATTTGGTCCTGTATTCCATTTACTTTCAAAATTAACGGTACTTTGCCAGACAATTGCCAGCGTTGACACAATATACAGTAAAAGAAAAAAAAAGAAAAGAGACACCTACAAAAACAATGCAAGCATTCATGAGAAAAAGGAGATAGGTATTATGCCAAAAAAAGTGTGGGCAGATGCTGAGCAAGCTTCTCACATAAGCTGATTAGAGGCTTACTGGGATTTTGGTAAAACAGCCTGCTCTTCCAGAAAAGGTGCTCCCTGAAGAATGGCTATCTGATAAGCCAAATTATAAATGGTTTTGTAAGAGTCAGATGAATAATTTGAAACTAGCTAACTCATTCTCAACTGTACTAACCATAGTGAAAGTTTGGTTTTGGCCTGAAATCAGCCTTGTTCAAAGGCAGCACTGAAGTAGGAACAGAAACTCAGGAGACAGTGTATCTGGCATTAAGAAGTATTTGTGAATATCTTAGCCAAGTAAGTGTAAAACAGCTTTAACTAGTGCAAAATATATATACAGCATGGTTTAACACCACACCCAATTTATACCACAAAATTAGACTGAAGAATTAAGACTAGTTTAAATGTCATTGTATCACTGATTTTGTCAAATCTGGTTATATCAAAACATGCACACACAGCATTTGTACACAATGTTTGCTCAAGTTACACATTAAGGTTAAAATAAACCACAATTTATTGTAGCATTGTCTCTTTACACTAAAACAAAATAATTCCCATGCTCACTGATATCGAGAAGAGAGATTATCATATTATTACATTTTTATAATGAAACAATAGGGGAAAAAATATAGGATATGTCAGTTGCTTCTGTGTTTGCATTTCAATATGATTATTTGTATTTTAGGTTCTGGATTGTTATTTTTATTTATTTATTACAGCCCACCAAAATCAGAAGATTCTGGGTGGGTTACAACAGAATAAAAATATAAAACAATAAATATGAACTCTAAATACTTCTTCCCAAATGGACATCTCTAACAATCAAACAAAAGTTGTTTTTCATTAAATATGTTTCAGAAAAGTTTTCTTCCTTCCCATCACCTGACTGATAGGAAGTTAGGTTTATAAAATAAACCTTATTTGATCCAATCATGCAAACAAGTTCTCTTATACTCACCTGGCAGGGGAGATACTATGATCATGTAAATAAGTTCTCCTGGGTACTTAATCTCCCTGACAAAATAACAATCGGAATAAGGAAGTATTTACACATGCTGAATCACACATGTGCATTTATATTCTGACACAGAAGACATTCAGAAAAAAGATATTTTACTGAACCCGCAGATAAACAACCATCCATACAAGTAATAGGATTTCCCACCACTACCACAGTTGCTACTTGTGCAATGAATGTGTGTGGCTGTGTTCAGAGGATGTAATAACCTCTTTACTAATTTGAGATGGATCTATAGCTAAATAATATAGCTAAATAATAGAGTCATGTTCACCGTTCCAATGTTGCCGGTACATCGTAACGTTTCGCATGTCATTTGGCTGATGCGTGTTTCGTCTGGGAGGGGAGGAGGATTCCATCTCGTGGGATTGTTATATGTTAGTAGCTGGATTGGAATGTGTTTGGGTTATCTCGTGTGTTCACGGTTCCTTTCCCAGGACATCAGCAGAAACGGTTACCAGCACCTGGAGGGGGGGGAGTTTGCAATGGCAGGGTGAGGGGAGGGATTACGTTTGAGCCGAGGGGCTTTAGTTTGTATTTGGCGCGCTTTTGCTCATTCTCAGCTTTCTCTGTATTTGCATACTATTCTTTAATAAATCAGATATCATTTAGTTCCTGCTTGTGAGTCTGAGTCTATTAGAGTAGGCAATCATTACAAGAGCCATGTTCAGCATGCTGAGAATCTCAGTTCAGATCAGTGCCTGATATTCAGCTAAAGATCTCTGATAGCTGGTCTAAAAAAGATTATTTTAGCAAAAAGTAAAGTCTCCTTTAAGTCAACTTGACTCCTAGTAGGTTCAAGGATATGTTCATGTAGTTTTCCTGACAACGATATGGAAATGATTTGCCATTGCCATTTTTCTGTTATGAGAACTCGAATACAACAGATAATAGCTGGCTCAGTACAAGATAGTTTCATATGAATGGGCTGTGGAGTTTATCATTCCTATATTATTTTTGGCCATGATTTTCACAACTACAAAAACATAGCTACTATTTAAATAAAACTCTTAAATATGCAGCCCTGAACCCCTTGGAGGAAAAAAGGTATAACCTTATGAATTATAAAGTAACCTACATATTTCTGTCCAAAATCCTTTTATATAAATATAGAATTCTTGAAATCCAACTGTTTAGCTAAATTAGCTAAGCAGCCTCATATAGAAGAAAATTATATATGATTAAGTAGACTAGTGACAGCCCTAAAAGGTAGACCAGACTAGGAAACATCTATAACAACAGAATCGTGCCAGTCTGAATTTGCTTCCCCCTCCTTCACCTAATCTTTGTGTGAATTGAGGGACTTGTCTAAACCGTGTTTACTCAAGTTAGTTTCTTGGCCTTGGCTCAAGCCCTGCTTATCCGATTGTGCCTTGTTAGTGGCTCTTCCTCCTGTCCTTCAAGGCCATTCCCTATGCCCTCAACATCTAGTGTCCTGTGCATTTGCTTCAGATTTTTTGTTATTACAATTTGCATTGACTATAGCTACCTATTCAAAACATATATATGTGTATGTGTGTGAGTGCGTGCTTTTGAGTCAGTGTTGACTTGTGGTGACTGCATAGATAGGTCCCTGCATTTTTAGCAAGATCTTGAAAGTGGTTTGCTATTACCTTCTTCTAGGGCTGAGAGAGTGAGTGGCCCAAGGTCACCCAGCTGGCTTTGTGGCTAAGATGGAACTAGGCCTCACAGTCTCCTGGTTTCTAGCCTGGTGCCTTAACTGGTGCACCAAACTTGCTCTCTTACTCAAAACATAAAATAATAAAAGTAGAAGATTGGACTGGTTCCTTTAAGATGCAGTTATCTCTTCTAGGTTTAGCCTTTGTAAAAGCTGTAGGCTCTCATAAAGTTGGCTGATACCAAAATGTACTGTATATACTGCACCTCACATCCTCCCAGAAGGATTCCAGACAGGAAGACTTTGATGTTGCATTGTCTATCCTGGCTTAATTAAAACTTTCCTACAACTTGTCTTCTGCCAAAATGCCATAAGAAGACTTCTGCAAACCACAGATCTTTCCTGTGTATGTGCACTGCTCTGAGAAGGCGTCTCTCCCCAGCAGTGCCTTCCCCCATAGGCAAGATTCTTCTGTGAAGTTGCCTCAGTTACGTCCCTTCAAAAAAGGTTCTCCCTCAAAACCTTTTGCCTCTAATTACTTCCAATAAATTTTTGTCTTTAATTATAGCCAATAAAACATCCTTTAACTATCCAATAATTATTTCCTGTACCTCTTGAGTGAGAATTATTGGTTCCCTCTTACTGTTTTTCTTTTCCCCAATAGTAATATAACTGAACATAACATAAATTTGTATTGTTATATTGTACCTTGCTCCACCCACCTCCAAGTGCCAAGGCAGGATAGAAATGAAGGACAGCCACATCACCTCATGCACTGTATTTAGTGAGACAATATATACAGTATTTATTATTTATTCATTCATTCAATGTGTTTGGCCACCCATCACACCAAGTGACTCTGGGCAGTGAACCACATTTAAAAAATAAAAATAATTATAATAATACAAACATTAAAATTCAAAACAGCCGAGAATAAATCACTCATTATAATCGCTAAATTAGCCAAGAAACGGGTCTCTGTACACACACGGAAAGAAAAAGAGGAAAAGAGGAGAAATGCAGCCATTGGGAGTAACTACCACAGCTGAATGTATTTTGTAATGTGAGATTGGCCATTATAGTACATGTCATTACAAGACAAGGGTTAAAAATTATGAATAATGTAGTGATTAAGGAGGGGAAGGGTGGCTCTGTTATCATGTTAGAATCTAGATCACCCAGTGAAACTGATAGACATGCACTGAGGGCATACAAAAAGAACACTAAATAAATAACTAACAAACAGTAAACTAAATAGATAACTAACAATAAATAAATATTTTTTGAAATTTATAATAACAAGATAATGGAAATTACTATCATGGCATATAATATAATAGCATAATACATAAGCATTATGTGCTTACAAAGGGAATTGTACAAATTGTACAGGATGTCAGACATTGAGGACCCAACACCAGAAAGGACCGCTGCCTTTATATTTGGCATGTAGGCATTTTTAGATGCATCTCACTGGGTGTTGGAAAGAGGAATGGTGGCCATAGCAAACCTTTAGCTTTACTCAGTACAGTCATTCTTAAGGATTGTGAAGTATTTCAAAAAGGTAACACTGACAAAGTAGCTGTGCTAAGTGACATACACACAAACTGGCATACCCAAGAACAGCTGTTATAATGAAGCTTGTATTTTATTATGACCAAATGCCTTCCTAATTCTGTAAATGTAATGATTGCCTATTCTGACATACTCAGTCTCACAAGGGGATTCTTTATGAAAACTGACTTATTGACAGAATAGTATGCAAATACGAAGAAAGCTGAGAATGAGCAAAAGCGCGCCAAATACAAACTAAAAACCCTCGCTTCAAAACCAACCCCGCCCCCTCCCTCCTAGCAACCACCCCCTCCCAGGTGTTAGCAACCGTTACCCACATCGGCCTGAGAAAGTAACCTTGAACAGAGTCACTAACCCAAACATACATTCCACAGTTGCAGTAAGATTATTACAGCCTGGCATGGCTGGAAATTTCCACCCCGCAAACACGGGGTAGAAAAGTGACATGCGAAACGTTACGATGTATACAGAACATTGAAATGATGAACATGACAGTAAATCTTTGGTTAACAGACCTCAGTTGAGCAAACTTCACATAAAATAGATAGGATTTTTTGTTCAGACTTCACCCCCATTTAATAATGTCCATTAGATTGAGATTTTGCTGCAAATGATGCTATTTACATCAGTTACGTAATTACGCAAAATAAATAAATTGACACCAATTATATAAATTTGATTTAATGGACATACTCTTCTCCCCCAATTGGCCCATGAGATCAAATTTTACTGGATTCATTCTTCATCAGATGAACGTCTCTTCCTAAACACAGCAAAACTAGGTTTGCAAACACTTAAGTAATTATAGCTTTAGTCATAGTACTACACAGATTACAACTTCCTGAAAGAAAAAAAAATATATTAGTTAATACTTCATGCCATAGGTCATAGTAATCTTGTTAATTCTGTCCTGTTATTTTGGATTCCTTTGGCTTACAATTCTTGAGGATATATTTTATTCTATTTATTAAATCAGTGTATATACTGTAACTTCCCAATCCAATGCCTGAGGAAACAAAAAACAGATCTTGAAAGCCTTCTGAAAGGCAGGTCTTGAAGGCCTTCTGAAAGGCAGGTAGAGTTGCAGCCATCCAAATCTTGGGGAGAATGCTATTCCAGAGTGCAAGCATGGTGACAGAGAAGGCTAGGTCTAGCCAGTGAAGGGATCAGAGCATGCCCACCCTGTCAGATCTTATTGGAAATGAAGACCACCACCTGCTTATTCAACACTTGCCCTCCTAGCTAATTAAAGTGACCAGGGCAGAACATGATTAAGGGAGGTGATTATCATTCCTTGCAGGATGTATTTATCCCTACCCCCCACTCAGAAGAAGCAATAATAGGACCTTTTGTGAAGAAACTCTTCCTTGACTTTGGAGATCTGCACAATGACAGACTAGATTCAGATGCTTAATTTCTGGGAAAGGTAACTGGTAAGGTGATTTCCACACAGCTCCAGGCACATCAAAATGGTATTGATTGTCTAGATCCATTTCAGTTAAACTTTTGGTCAGGGTATGGTACTGAAACTGCTTTGGTTATTTTGATAGATGACCTATACTGGAAACTGGATGGGGGGAGTGTAGTTCTGCTGGCATTTCTGGATGTCTTGGTGGTTTTCAATACCATTGACCATGTTATCCTAGACCAAAGATGGTGTTGAGCCTTGGGGCAATCATTTTACAGAGATTCCAGTACTTCAAATCAGGCCAGGTTTAGAAGATAGTATAGAAGACTGCTGTTTGACACAGGCTATTGACCTATGATGGCCCACAGTATCCCTTTTCTTTATTTGCTTATTAACATCAGAGTTGTTGTGAGTCAGGTGGCATATAAATTTAATAATAATTATTAGAATATAATAATAATCATAATCATAATATAAAACCACCGCTGGAGGTTATACAGAGTTTTGGAGTGAGAACACCCAGTATTATTACTTCTTACCATCCAATTCCAAAGAAGCAATTAGTACCCTTGATAATGGGCTTAACAAGGGAGAAGAAGCTGAAATTAAATCCAGACAAGAGGGAAGTGCTGTTGATAAATAGAAAATTGGACTTGGGGATTGAAAGGCAGCCTGTTTTAGATGTTGTTACACTCTCCCACAAGAGCAGGTTCACTGTTGGGAAGTCCTTGATTTTCAACTGCCATTGAATTTACTGATGGTGAGCATATTGAGGAGCATCTTTGCACAAATTATGTCTGGTTCAGCTGCTGTGTTGCTTCCTGAGTCAACCAGTTTTGGTAACAATGCCATGCCTTTGCTACAATCCATCTTCACTATTGCAACATGGTCTCTGAGGCACTATCCTTGAAAAGTATCTGGAAGTTGTTTTGGGTACATTTTATATCACAGCTGAACTGAAAGATATGCCCAGGTTACTAATTGCTTACTGGGCACAATTTAAAGTATTCATATTGACTTTTAATACCATAAACTACTGTAAAGATCTGCAGGTAGGGCCCTTTTGAAGCTTTCTCACTGCCAGAGGCCCACCTTTCTGGCACAGACAAGAAAGCATTGAAAGCATGGAAGGACTCCATCAGGAATTATGTCTGGCCCCTGTTTCTCGTGGTTTAGAAAATCTGTTAAGATACATTTCTTTCACTTGACTTTTAATTGTTAGGATTTAACTGCATTTTTAACCTTCTATACTCTGTTTTTGTTACAACAACAACAACAACAACAACCCTGTGAGGTAGATTAGGCTGAGCAAGAGTGACTGGTCCCAAAGTCACCCAGCCAGCTTTCATGCCTAAGGGAGGCCTAGAACTCACACTCTCCTGGTTTCTAGGCCAGCATCTTCACCACTGCACTAAACTGGCTCTCGTGCAAAAGAATGTGTGCAGCCATTGAAGTCTGGAGTAGACAGATTGAGCAACACATTGAAAGTACATGATTTGGCAGCGAGCTGGCTAAATAGACATACTATGCATCCTCTGAGCCTATATTAAGACAGCTGAATGAAAAGTATGAGATTCTGCTAAGAAAGAAAGATGGGGTAAAAATCAAAAAAATAAATAATTGTTCAGATAGTTGTATAACTATTAAAAATACTCAAGTGATGGAAATTTGAAATATAAATAAATAAATTCAATGCAAAGGCTATGCTAAAGATTCCAAGCAAACATTTGTCAGAATGAATTTTTAAATCCCCATGATCCTAAAAATCCTATCTATCCATCTATCTATCTTCTATTCCACCTTTGTTATTTTTATAACTAACTCAAGGCAATGAACATACCACATACTCCTTCCTCCTCCTATTTTCTCCACAACAACAACCCTGTGAGGTGAGTTGGGCTGAGAGAGACTGACTGGCCCAAGGTCACCCAGTCGGCTTTCATGCCTAATGCAGGACTAGAACTCACAGCCTCTTGGTTCACAAATAAAAAAGTATATTATTAGAACTTCCACTCTTTCACATACTGATTTTTCTGTCCCTTTAAGGCTAACTGCAGTGGTAAAAGACAAGTGGAATGTATCTAGTTTAAATGATAAACAATACCTTAAAGTAATATCTGGAAACATGCTATGACATACTGTCTATGACAGTATTTGTGCCTGGAGCTTATTAAAAATAAATTAATGTGACATAAGAAAAGAAGTGGTAAGCTACTCAGATGTTACCGAGAAAAAGCCAATGTCACTAGCCAAATGCTCAAGTATTTCTGCCTTTATTTGGCAGCAATTTTTCTTATGCTCAAAGGCAAACTGGCATACCTTACCACACTCCTGCCAGATATGCTCCCAATGTAACCACAGCATGTATATTTGACTGCTAAGGAGGTGAGTAGCGCCCTTGAGACGTTGGAATCAGCATGGGAGATTAAACTGATTATTTTCTATCATTCAAAGCCATTTTTAAAGCTGTATGAAGGATTCCCTTCCCTATTGCTTTTCCACAGTGAGCCTCAATATCTTCCCTTGCCTTTTCCCAGGCACATCCCAAATAGAAGATGTGGAACTAAGACAAGGAACTAAGAAATGCCTTGCTGGATTAGACCAAGAATAACATAGTGCCTAAAGTACCTTGTTTTATTGGTGAGGTTATGTTGGATGTTTTGCAGTTGGCACCTTATCAATTAGCTTCAAGAAATGGAAGTATCTTTATACATTATACATTTATTGCAGGATATACCAGAATTACCACTGAAACCATGATTGCTGCATAAAATATGAAGTGGCATTAAGATGCTATCCAAAACAGGTTCTTTAATCTGATTTCAGTTAATGATGGTAAAGAACAACAAATAGTCTGAGAGCAGTCTAGTTCTGCTACACAAAACCATACATTTGGGGAAAACCAATCACAAAAGACAACGAAGTTCTGGAAATACATGCTCTTTTCTTTCTCTACAGGTTCCAGCAGCTTGCTTACACACACACATACACACCAAAGTTTGTGCTTATGCAAGAAGGACCTTGACTGCTCTTTTTGTGACTTCACTTGCTGCGAGCTTATGATGATTTGTATCAATTAGGTTTTCACAGTGAATGTAGATGATGCCAAAAGAGCCATCCCTATCATTAGGCAGATTAGGTAACTGCTGCAGGCAATAGATGTTGCAGGGCAGAATTCCTCATCAGTTCCTCTGATCTCCCAACCCCACCATTTCTTTCTCTTTGGGGATGGAGTACTATGTAAAAAAAATCAAGATCTCAGAAATGTTTAATCTGAATTTGTTTCTCTTGTTTTTCTGCTATGGGATCTCCTGATCATACAATTCATGTGCAGAAATAAACATTTAACCAGCAATATACCCACTAATTACTCTAGCTAAGAAGGAACCATGCCTGTATAAACCTTGGAAAGTTTGGGAAGTACACATTTCTTTATAGTACGCCTCTCCCCACTGGGCCTCATATACCAAATAAATAAATAAACCAGATATATTAGAAAACAACTTTTCTCCAGACTGAGGTTAGCTAGAACTATAACATGTGGCTACTTTATCTTACTAGAATATATTTGTGGTATATTTGATTGACAGTGTGGAAAACCATAAGATTGTTATAACATGGAGAATATATTGTTTCGCATTTCTGTTTTTCAAATTATTTGAAAAATAATTATTTGGTAAATTAATTATTTGGTAAAGAAAGTAAAAACATTGAAATTCATCTCCATTTTAAGGATATTTTAAAGGCGTTATCTGTTTATACTAGGCAGATAGCTAGGAAGTCTTGGAAATAAAGACTTAACCATAATGAGCTAATTTACTGAAGTACATATATTATCTTCGGTAAGATTGCTTTGAAATTAAGCCCACGTAAAATTAACATGTATATTCAGCTCTTATGCATGTTCACTCAGAAGAATGCTGCGCTTTGTTCAACAGAGTATATTTTCAAACAAATAACAACAGCAACAACAACAATAATGTACTATATGTATATGCCTCCTGACTCCCAGCAACTCTGGGCAGCTTACAAATTGTTTAATTCATTAAAAACAAGGAATGACAAAACTGGAGGGGACCAGAGAAAGACAACCTACACAATCTAAAGGCCTGGATGAACAGCCAGGTCTTCAGGTCCTATCAAAACACCAGTAGGGTGGGGGCAATGAATCTCGGGGTGAACTTCATTCCAGAAGGCAGACATCCTCTGGAATTACCTGAATTACCTGAAAATATGCTGGGTTGAACAAAGTGGAGCTTTGCACAGAATCAAAGCTTTACATAAGTCTTGGCAACCATGAATCCCTTTGCAGTCAATAGGTCCATGTAGCCCAGCATCTCTGGTTTATCAGTGACTAATAAGATGTTTCCATAAACCCCACAACAATTCATAGCAGTTTATCCCCTAGTATCTATCTATCTATCTATCTATCTATCTATCTATCTATCTATCTATCTATCTATCTATCTATCATGGCCATCCATCCCACCATGGTAACTCTGGGCAGCTAACAGCATTTAAAAACAAAAGCAACAACAAAATAAAAGACATAGCTGGCAGCCAAGGTAAAAAGAAAAAACAATCAGTCAACAATTAAAACAACCATCTCACAGGTTGTAACTGATAATCCAGCCATCATGCCCAGGAACTCAGTCACTTCTTCACAGCCTTGTGAAAGGCCAACAATGTTGGGGCCAATCTGATCTCTGGGGAGATGATGTTCCAAAGGGCAAGCACCTTCCTGGGTCCCACAAGATGGCACCCTGTAATTGACAGGACCCGGAGCAGGCCTCTTCTGCTGGATCTCATGGGATGAGTAGAAGCAGTCAGGGAGAGGCAATCTTGCAAATAACCTGGCTCCATGCCATGAAGGGCTTTATAGGTGACCACCAGCACCTTAAACTGCACCTGGAAGGATACCGGTAGCCACTACATCTTGTGGAGCAGAGGTGTAATGTACACACACTGAGGGGCACTTGTAATTGCCTGCACTGCACTGCAGCATTTTGAACCAGCTGAAGCTTCTGAGTACCTTCTGGAATATTCCATGGCTCATGCCTCTGAACTTGAAGAATATACAGTATTAATTGTGACATTATTCTACAGGCAATAGTTTCACTGGATAATAGAGGCAATCCCAATGCTACAAATACGTTTCCAAATTATGAACTGCCTCCACATTTGTTGCAGAATGCCATAAGAGTTGGTTTCGGGGGCAAAGATTCAGATTTTTTGCAGCAATAAGCCCCTCAAATATAGCAGAATTGTCTACCACACTTTGAAGTGAAATAATGCATGATTTCTAGTGACCACCGTGTATTTATGTATGTGAATTGGAATCAGGTGAGAATGAGATGCGGGATGCTTCAAAGCAAAGCAGGAGAAGATTGGGTTTGCCTAAAACATGACAAATGGGCCCCCTCTGGGAGAGATGCTCAATGATTTATGCAATGTCTGCAGCTGAACTATTAAGAAGGAACTAAATAGTTGACTTCACATGAACAAACTTGTCATCAGATGGCAACTAGCCTGGCAACTCCATTTTTCCCCCTATGTTTGTGAGATTTATAGTTCAGATTTTCTAACTCTTTTTCTTTAACAATATACACTTAACTATTAAAATTAAAAGAACAGAAGAGGGGTTTTTTTTGCACAACACTGAAATATCATGAACTAGAATACCTGGCATCTGAGCAGTAGGTTAACTATAATGGTCATATACATTAGTTTTGTGAAATTGTTCTGTTACTTCTTTTAAGTGAACACTCATTACCAGATGAAAGATGGGGGATCTTTAATATTTGAATCAATGTTGTCTATGTTGAATTTATGTGCTGATAATGCACAGAGAAAAGAAAAGAATGTCTTCCTTTCATTTTCATATAATAATTCTAGCAACGAGGTCAAATAGTTTCATTTTAAAATTCTTTACTCTGGTTGCAGCCAGAATAATCTCCTTAACAAGCATAGCCTCTGAGATTAAAGCATTCTCAGGTGTTTGCATGAGTAGTCAATTTCTGTGTAAATTACTTGGCATTAACAGGTATTCCACTTTCTGCATCTTCTGTTTTTGCAGTACCTATTTATTTACAGTCCAAGCCTATAGACTGCAGACAATAAGGGTTGTTCCATAACACCACAGTATAGGCTTTTGTGAGCTGCAGCTCACTTCATGAGATGCATAGAGTGGCTAGACTAATGTAGGCTTTAAATTGGGATTAGGGAGGGGGAAGGGAGGGGAAGATGAGTTGGCTGCACAGATGCTGGTTACATGTGGGCAGATTACAAGTAGCTTATAAATTTTTAGCACATTACATTTAACACAAGTCAAGCCACTTCACTTGTGATGAAGTGAGCTGCAGCTTACAAAAGCTTATGCCTTTTAATAAAATTGGTTAGTTGAAAAAGGTGTTACTAGACTTCTGATTTTTTGTAATCAATGGAAAGTGCCTGACTTTGGCTTGCTTGTACTTAGAAGCTCCTCATGTGGCCTGAAACACATCCACTGCCCCATTCTGCATCCTTCCTAATTAGTTTGGGGCTCCAACAAAAAGGTTTAATTAAAAGCTGAAATACAGGAATACTGTGGCTTATCAAATTAACGGCGTTCCGTGTAGTCATGCTGGCCACATGACCACGGAAGTGTCTACGGACAAACGCCGGCTCTTCGGCTTTGAAACGGAGATGAGCACCGCCCCCTACAGTCGGACACGACTGGACTTAATGTCAAGGGAAACCTTTACCTTTTACCTTTATTTTACAAATCACAGTTCTCCTATTCAGTTCTTATGCTAACATAATTATTTTTTGTTATGGAATTGGAGAGCAGCATTGATGTCATGAGTAAGGATGGCGAGCAGGGGGCTCCCACCCAGACTGTCAAGCGCATGCGTAGCACTGAGGAACTGTTCAGCCATTCAAAGAGACACAGATCGGGACCGCCTTAACCTTTGGGGTTTATATGGCTGGGTTTTTCCCACGCTTCCTCAGTTTGTTAGGATTCTTGTTAAGTACTAGTAATAAATATTAGAGACCAAGTCATTGTCTCAGTGTGTTTCCTGGTAGTTAGGACAATTGCTCATGATTACTCATTTACTGATTGTGCCTTATTACAGCGTGTACGCACACATGCACATAAACTTACACACATTATATAATATTTTACACTTAATGACTCAATAATCTGTTGAAACATGCAAATAACAATGAACGTTATTGCAATGGATAATTCAAAATATTGCTAAATGTTGAATGTAAATAAATAATAGATCCAGAAAAGGGTTCACTATACATATACACTGTACATTTTTGCCACCCACAGAGTATAAATGAATACACATTTTATTTTTGATGATTTATAATGGTTTATGACACAATTCTGATACATTAAGTATTCTAATACCTAGGCATGATCTTTTACAAGTCTAAACAAAAGTCCCACTGACTTCAATGGGGCCAATTATTTTTAAAAATAATTTTTTATTGAATAAATTTTTAACAAAGTAAAAACCATAAAAGAAAATAAGGATAATAAAGAAAAATAGTAAATGGTGAAGAAATAAAATAGAAAAAGAAAAGAAAAAGAGTAAATAGTGAAGAAAGAAAATAGAAAAAAAAGAAAAATAGAAAAAATAGGAAATAGAAAAGAAATAGAAAAGAAATAGAAAATAGAAAATAGAAAAAAAAAGAAAAAAGAAAAAAGAAAAAAAGAAAAGGAAAAGGAAAAGGAAAAGAAAGAGTCCCCTTTTCGGGAGAGATGGGCGGTGATAGAAATTTGAAAAATAAATAAAATAAGTAAATATAAAGCGGCTTCTGATCTTCTTCACAGCAGTTATAAATACATTTATATTTTGGCCTCTCTCTCTAAAGTTACATAATAATTTCCTTCTTTCCATAAGCTACCCTTTCTAATATTCAAACCCATATGAAATCACAAGTTCATTTTCCTCTTTTTTCAGCAAAAAGTCCATAAGGGGTTTCCAGGCACTGATAAACGTAGTTGTTGATCTTTCAACGGGGCCAATTCTAAGAAGAACGGTAAATTTATTGTAGTCCAATGCAATGTGATGATGCTCCAATATTTAGTAGAGAACATCAAAAGTTAAAAAAAAATCAATATAAACTCAAAGTGCTGATTTCAGTGGAAAATGAAAAAGTCTTAAATATGCCTAGTACTATATTGAACAATATTACACTCTGCAGCAAAACCTTAATATATAATTTATGCAAACTCTTAAGTAGATTGCATAGTTTTCTTTTTTATTATTAAATGTCTTTATGAGAAACAGTCAAAAGCTCTTAAACTAATGAACTGGCCATTTGAAATCCTTTCACACATCTTTTGCCATCTGAGATTTTAACAGGACTACATCTCCATGATTTGAATCTTGGTCTAATTTAAGGAGAAATCTGTTGGACTGAATAAGAAGGAAAGCTGGTGAAATCACTCCCCACCATCCTCTTTAGCCCCCCCTCCCCCCATTCCACTGAAGTTCTCTACCACTTCAACTAAGCTTGGCTTTTATCCAGGTAACAGGACAGAATTCCAAAGAAGCTCTAGGGCTATAGCTATATATAGTACCCGGAAACATTCTTAGACATAAATATATTTGGGGCTGCTGTTTTGCAGCACACTACCTATTCTTTTATAAATATTCTGTAATTAAAATAATATTCTAATTAAAGAAAAATAAATTAAGTTATGATATAGAGGCTGCCATTACAAAGGGAGGTATCACAAGACAATTTTTCTTCATTAACAAAGGACAATCCTCTCTCCAATACAAAACACTGAATGAACAGTTAATGTGTTTGTACTTGTAAAAAATATCTCTCTTTTGATATAGAGAGATATCAAATCTTCTAAAGGCAGAGTGCTGTAACTAATTTTTAGTAGCATTTCTTTGAGTTAGGAGAGGCTATCTGCACTAACAGTTGTTGACACCCAAATCCTAGTGTGATTTGTTCAGAACGTTGTATCACAACAACCATGGACTATAAATTTCCCACATGATCCCTCCATTACATATGTTCACTTTTTCTTTTTATGAGTAGATTATCCTCCAACTTTTAATGAAAAGGTGCATTCCACAGTTTATGAAACCACAGTAATTACTACTTTACAGCAGTGAGAACTTGTCGTAACTTGCTGTTGAGGTGCTTTTGGAATATGTTTCATGCAAAATACTGATGAATTATACCCCAGATGACCTAATATTATGAATATGAATTAGAACTTATCGCCTCTTGGATTTTATACTTATTTTTATTTTCTATTTATATTTGGCAATTTTTATTTGTATTTTTGTATGTTTACGGTTTTAAGGTTAATTTTATTGTAAACCGCCCAGGGTCCCCCTTTTCAGAGGAGACGGGCGGTGATAAAATTTGAAAAATAAAATAAATATTTCCTTAATAACAGATTCTGACACATTCAATATTGTAAGAATATATATACATTCTAGTAGAGATGTGCAGAATATTTCAAAATCAAAATGTTCTGACCCCAAAACTTCTCATTCCAACCACTATATCCTAGCACTTCTATGCTTAGTGGTTTAATCTAACCACTCTGTTGAAACTGTGGTTCAAGTAAAAGAAAGCAGTCAAAATTTCTTTTAAAATGTAAAATTATTTTAAATTGTTTTACTATAAAATCTGCAAATGGCAAGCTTCTGCTTAGAATTGGTATTGCCTGCTTTGTGTGAAGAAAAGGAAAACGCCTCTTCTTATGGCTGGCTGGGGGATTCTGGGAGTTTAAGTCCACACAGCCTGAAGTTGCCAAGGTTGAGAAACACTGATCTAGATGCTTAGGATGATAGGCTTTGGTTGATGGGGTTTGGGAGAAGAAATCTTTGGCTCTCTTTAAGAGAAACAATTGTATACATATTTGGAAGAAAATATAGTTGCTACACATTTAGAAGCTATTCTTCATTTTGAGGGCTACATTGCTAGCTGCAAGTATTACTGCATGCATTCTAATTTAGGCTTTAAAATACATTCTTTCTAAAGCAGCCTTCTACATCCAGTGCCCTCTAGATAGTATGGGACTAGAAATCCAATTTATTTTGGAATTCTCATATTGATTCTGGGAATTACAATCCCAACACATCTGGATAGCTCTTCAAGAACAGAATTACTGAACTGTAAATGTTCTGTTTTCATAGACTTGCTATCAAAAATAAAGAGGAAAAGTCAACTTTTAATAAGCTCCAATTAATCTGTCATCAAAATACTGCGTCTTGGATATACCAGGAGGCCACATTCCTATATTGTACTAATGAAAGTACAACACAATGAAATTATAGAAAAGCCATGAATATGGATAAATCATGAGGTATTTTGGTGTTTCACACTGATAGTGAAATATTTATTCATGTCTAAGTGATATATATCTCTCTGTCTACCTACATCCTGCTACTACATTCTATAAAATTACAGTTGTAATAGGAATTATTCAACCCCCATTGCAAATCAGGTTGTCAAAATGTACAGACCTTCAGCTGTTTGCAATGAACAAATTAAACAAAAGCAATTGAAATAGCTCAACACAATGAATGCTTCAAGGGGTGTCCCCAAAGATAAACTGGATTGCAACTCTATTCTCTTAAAATAAATTGCAGAAATAATATTAAAAGCTGGATAACTGCAGTTGAATGTATCACTGCAGTTAAACGCCAAACTAAAAATACTATAAAGAATTGTATTAATTAATTAATTAATAATTATATTAATTTACTCCACCAGAGAGCCCGTTTGGTCTAGTGGTTAAGGCAACAGGCTAGAAACCAGGAGACTGAGAGTTCTAGTCCCGCCTTAGGCATGAAAGCCAGCTGGGTGACCTTGGGCCAGTCTCTCTCTCTCAGCCCAACCCACTTCACAGGGTTGTTGTTGTGGGGAAAATAGGAGGAGGAAGGAGTATTAGGTATGTTCCCTGCCTTGAGTTTATAAAAATAATAAAGGCGGGATAGAAAATAAATAAATATTTGAAAAATACAATGTAGCATGAATATGTATGTGTATCTATACCAACACACATAGTCTATAGCAGAATTTTTTTGATAGTGAAATGTAAAAAAATCTACTTCTCCTAAGTTTGCCTTCACAGCAATACCAGCAAAATGTACATACTTAAAAGAGAAATCCCTCTAAGAATTCACAGGCATAGATATCTATTTAGAAGCCACGATGACATTAAAATGATGGCACATGGATCAACTTGCGTCACATGGTATGAAATGATACAAGTATATAATTTGTGTCATGGTCAACACAAAGTCAGTTGCTGACAATGGACAGGTGTATTCACAGGATAGTCTCATGGTGTAGAATTTTAATGCTATCCTCTGGAATTAGCCTGACAGATAAGAATGAAGCCATTTTCCAGCTCCCTTCTCTCTTGGACAGTCCAGAACAGCCTTTTTCAACCTTCCAACCCTGGAGCAACCCTTGAAATATCACTCAGGCCTCAGGGAACCCCTACACATTCAGGCTCAAATGAAGGCCAGAAGTTACAATTATATTATATTTGTTTCATGGGTAGGCCTGTATAGATAACAGTGTTCTTAAACTAAAAATAAGGAATGAAACATACCTCTTTAATGAGAAGTTGCCTGAATTTGAAATACCTTTTTAAATAAATCATGATCTTCCAGGGAACCCCTAGCAACTTTCCACTGAACCCTGGTTGAGAAACCCTGGTCTAGAAAGATCTGATGATCAGATCGACCATAGCAAAGATTGCTAGGAGGACCAATCAGATTGACAGGCTGCCTCCATTTCTTTTCCAAACTTTGATTAAAACAGGATGACAGAAATTTAAGACCACTGCCTCAGTAACATTAAACAAAATGCCAAGTTGAAAATAGCCTTGAAGTTGTTACAGAAAAAAAATCAGTTCCAATTATGACTTTTATTCTTTTATATAAGTTGCTGACAAATATTTATTTTAACTGGTTTCTATTCCAGAAAGCATAACTTTTCTTGTTATAGATGCATTAATCCTTGAAGAAAATAGATTTTAGGATTAAACTAGAAAGGGCAAGGTTCAAGAAAGCAGAAGATCAGATAAACTCTTCTCATAATCATGCCAAAATTGATCCATTATAATAGGACAAGCATCTTCTTTGAGCTAATAATTCTAGTGGTTAATTGTTATCGTGGCACCTACTGTAGGTCAGATTAAATTCAAATGAATTTATGTACAACGTAAGACTTATGTAAGAATATTAAGAGACTATCCACTTCCTTATTAGATTTGATAATTCTTAGCCATGCAACTTTGCAAGGCAGCATTGAGACCATACCACACCAGTAATGAAAGTAATTTTTTCTCTGTCATCACTACCACAGTAATATGTATCCTAAGCCAGGCCAAGGTTTTCTTTCTTTTGTTTGCACTTAAATTATTTGCTTTGTAGTTTCATCACCTGTCCCTTCTCAAAAGGAACACTGACTCAGCTGTCACATGAGAGGCCACATAGGAGAAATAATGTAAATGTGATATCCTAGACCAGTGTTTCTTAAAGTGTAGTCTGAGGACCCCAAGGGGTCCTTCAAGACCCTCTCAGGGTCTGCAAAATCAAAATTATTTACCAACTATTGAAGATATTTGCAAAAACTGAAAACAATGTCACTCTTCTCATTATTATTTATTTGATTAAAAAATACAGTTTTTCATGAAAAATATTTTATTAATGTTAATATCTAATGGGTTTAATACTGTCATTTTTATATGATTAAATAAATAAATATTCTATGAATGGATCAATTTTAATTTTTAATATGTTAAATATCAATAAATAAAACCCATACAAAAAAAAGTTCTTTTGGGGGCCTCCATAATTTTAAAACTGGGAAGGGGTCCTGAGAACAAAAAGTTTTAAGGAACACTGCTCTAGACACCTGGTAAATCTCACAAAATATTTTAAGAACTTTCTATACAGCACATTGGATATTACAATCACAACTGCACTGATTATACCTGCTGAAAAATTAAGCAATTGCTTTTGGCAACAAGGAAAATTCTTGAACTTTGGTTTGATTGTTTGGAAGAGATATATTAAAGGGAGCTTGTAAGCCCTTGCTTCCAGTCTTTCATATCGCTCCCCACCAACTTCCTCAACTTGCCATCTTAATTTCTACAGTTACCATTTCTAGAGACAGTATAGTTAGGAACAAGAAATGCAATCATTTCTTTTTCTGTTCAACACTTTTCCTGGAATGGAAATATGGTACATCACAGAGCTGTCCGTCTCAACATTTCAGTTACTACTGTGATAGCAGGCAAGTTATAAACAAATACTTTAAATAAAAGCCACAACCCACCAGCCCACCTATTTCATTTTAACAGGAATTCATACATACGTGCATACATACATACATACACCCATAATGTAGTTGTTCCCTTTCAGGATAAACAACATTACACAGAGCACAATAAATGAGTTACAAATAGTAATACAAGAAATTAAAAGCATGGAATAAGAAGGAAACAGCTAAAACAGTTTCTACCAACACAATTCACACCTCTCTATAGCTTTTTAACCTTGCAAACCATGTTAGCTTCCACCAGATCCACATAGCAATTCATACATTGCCTTTTGCTCATTAAACTTCCCCCTTCTCATCTCATCAACTCACTGAAGCACAACTTTCTGTCTTATCCTTCTACTTCACCCATCCACTCTTCCTGCAAATATTTGTTTTGCAAGTTGATCCTCATTCATTCTCCCTCTGTGATCAAACCACTTCAAAGCACTTCTCTCAGAGTGGTTAATCATTTTTATATTCAATCCATATTCATTCAGTACCCATTCCTTCTTGACCCTCTCTCATCTTGTTTTATCACACAAACTTCTTACGTATCCCATTATACTTTAATTCAACTTATTTAGGTTTCTGCTGATATCCCCAATTCTCACTTCCATATAACAGAGTAGGTTGAAGTACATTCTTATAAACAGCATTTTTTATTTCTTTTGACAAACACTCATGGCTTACAATAGACTACATACTACCACATCTTTTTTGCCATCCATTTCCCCATCTTTAGTAACTATTCTACAGAGCCACAAAATTCAACTATTTCCTCTAGTTTTAATTAAATTTAATGCTAAAAGTTAATGCTATAACTAAGAGACCAGGAGTTCTAGTCCCACCTTAGGCACAAAAGCTGGCTGGGTGACCTTGGGCCAGTCAGTCTCTCTCAGCCCAACTCACCTCACAGGGTTGTTGTTGTGGGGAAAATAGGAGGAGGAAGGAATATTATGTTCACCACCTTGAGTTATTTACAAAACAATAATAAAGGTGGGATACAAAACAAATAAACACAAACAACTAATCTGAGTTGATTTAGGAGTGAGGATCAAATTAACAGAGGAATTTTTAAAGTAATTTTGATGGGGAATGAATTAGTTTGACCTGCCTTCTGTAAAATTAAAACTAACTCAACTCCAATGATTATTTTCTCCTTTCAGTTTAAATAAATATATTGACTTATGAAAAAAAAAAAAAGATGCACACTAACGTGCTATGACAATATCAACTGCCTTTTCTTATGTTTGGTCCTATTATACATTCTCATGCACTGGTCTGCAAAGAGTGTCATTCCAAAACCCTGACTGACTTGCCAAATCACATGTGAGATATTTTGTCATACACAGACACACAAACAAGTCACAATTTAGGCTTGGTGGTTGTGCCACAGTGTTGACCCCTGTCTTATGGCTCTGTACCCTAGATATTACCTATGATACTCCTGTTATTTTGGAAGATAATCTCTCAGCAGAAGTACAATTCTTGAACACACTTAACTGGTTGAAAATATTGAAAATACCTTTTTGGAAATTATGATGTAACCTTAGAGAGAGAGGGTAAAATATAAATGAATTTATAACTGCTGTTAAGAAGAAGCTACTTCTTTGTAACTTTTTTCCCCTTCTTCTCTGTCTTTTCTATATATTTCTTTTCTTTTTCTTTATCTTACTTTCTTCTCTTTCTTTCTTTGCACTTTTTATTCTTTCTTTCTATTTCTCTTTCTTTTTCCGAGTTTAGTTTGTATTTGCTTTTACTATTGTAATTAAAATCTTCAATAAAAATTATATATAAAAAAAGAAAATACATTTTTGGGAAGAGATAAAGATTATACCCTCTCTCTCCTGCATGTCAGCACCCTATGGAAAAAAACGGTCATGGAAAGAGTCTAGAAAAGCATCTAATTTTATAAACTTTTATTCTACTATATGCTAGACAGAACATTCCAAAGAAATTTAAATAACAAACATTTAAAATTAATAACACTATTTTTATCAGGTTTTATCTTGCATATATAATGAAATTTCTTCCGAGTTTTGTTTCCTTAAAGCCTCTGACTAATGCAGTTTTGTTGCTGTACTTTAAGTAACAATGTCAATATTTGGCTCGGTTATCTCTTAAAAAAGGAAGTAAAGAAGTCAGAAAAGGAAAGTCAATTATTTTTGTCTTCAGCAAAGGTTTTCAGACTGGCAACTATTAAGCAATCTTACTTTATTCTTCTAGTCTCTTCTTAGTGTAAGAAAAGCCATTTCACACGGATTTCAGGAAGCCTGCATACACATTATTACAGTAATTCTATGTATGGAAGTTTAGTTTAAACAAAACACAGCATGACTGAAACCACAGAGCTATTCGCAGTGAAGAGTCACCTGAATTGGCTTGAATGAAAAAAGGAAGGAACACCAAGCAGAATAAAAACCAACAAAGAACCTTCTTTCATTCATGAGACACATCACAGCTATGCAGGCGAATCCCTTTAAACTTGAGTTCCATTCATTCTTTTCATGAAAAGTTTATCTTTAAACATCTGAGATTGCACAGAAATGGATGAAAGAGTAAGAATATCTTATGAAGAACAGCATAAACCCAACAAAGCACCCTATTTTCAGCTGCTTGAAGATGTCTTTTAATTGGAGATTGAAAATACTTCTGAACTTCTCACTATTTTGTCAAATTGATCTGTGATTAAACAACACAAGCAAAATAATCGCAACCTTGAGAATACTTTTGAGAAAGACAATATCTATATTTGGCTGACTGGAAACCCCTTATAGACTTTTTGTAGGAAAAAGAAAAAAAATGCACTTATGACTTGTAGTTTTGATGATTAGAAAAAAATGGATAACAGAAAAAACAGCTTTTTTGTAACCATAGAGTAAGAGCTACTTTTGTAAGTGTACTTATATTTGCTGCAAAGGAAATTGGAAGCTGCATTTTTCTATTTCTTTTTATTCTTTTTTTCTGAGCTTTTGCTTTTTTCATTCCTCATTCTCTCTTTTTTTCTTTGCTTCTTTTACTCTTTATTTGGCAAATCACCCTTCCTCAAGGGGGAAATATAGAGTTCTCCTACCCTTCTGTCAGACAGCTACCAATCTCATTGGCACCGTACCTGTACAAAACAACTTTGCAGTCTTGACCTCTCTCGTGAATATTTAGGCCAATTAACCCTGGAGAAGGCCAAATCAATAGTAAAAGAAAGAATCAGAAACATTGATTGCCAGAATGATATTACCAGTGCTCCTGAATTTTATTGTCAAATTCTAAAGAGCCTCGAACCCTCTACTGCAGTGTATCTATACAATCTCTCCTTAAGCAAATATAGATGGGCCTTTTCCAGAGCCCGCTTTGATGCCCTCCCTTCAGCACCGCTAGCAGAAAGATTTCATGGGGCTCCTTATTCACAGAGACTTTACCCTTGTGGATCCAGGGAGGTAGAAACGCTTGCCCATGTCCTCCTATGGTGTCCTTTTTATGATGCCCCAAGACGTGCTCTGATCAACCCAATCTTCTCTAAATTTGAGGATCATACTGACAGATTTTATGTCTATTTCTTTTTAAGGGATGCTGACTCTATATTCACACACCAGGTGGCCAAATATTTTTTATTAAGCCATACAATTCCGCAAAACTTTTAATTTGACATATTGTTTCACAGTTTTATTGTTTTTCTTTTTCCTGACAATGAATTGTTAGATGAAGCTATTTTCTTTTATTCTAGAGGCTGGTCAAAGACTGTATTAAAGCTATTCATTCATTCATTCATTCATTCATGTTAAAGACAATTGAAACTATGGTGCTGACAACTAACTCTAAACCTCCAGGAGAGCTCCAACAACAGGATACTTTAATAATTTCAAACACCCTAACAGGAATAAATCAACACGCTAGATATAGGATAGAATAGCATGTACTGGTGTTACTGTTACTGTACTTATTTATGATAAAAATTCTCTCCTGATGTGAGACAAAAAAATAAATCTATATCTAATCAGCATTTGAGGGTATTTCAGAGGTATTTAGCATCCAACGTATCCTTAGCCCAGCCTGGCCAATTCTTACCATGTTTCTTTTTGTGAATTCCAATTCTTTCTGGAGCTCAGCGATTCTCATAGAAGCTAGCAGGAAAGAAGGGTAGGGGAGCTCTATATTTCCCCCTTGAGGAAGGATGATTTGCCAAGCTTGGATGGGCAACTCCAACATAACCCAAGCTCTAGGTCATTGTCCCAGGATCACAGGGTTATTATTTTATAGTCAATCAACTATATTTAAATTATTGAGCTGCACTGAAATCTAAACAGAAGCAAGGCAACCCTAAGAACAAGACAAAACTCAAGTATGTCATTTGGAACTGAGAATTTTTCTCAGATGTTACCTGTCAACAACAGGGAGAGTCTATGGAACAGAAAGATCTAGGCTACAGTCCTATTAAACCTAATTCAAAGCTTTTCTATAAAGCTAAAGCTGTAAATTAGTGGGCTTTACTATAGAATAAACATATCTAGAATTGGGATCAAAATGTTAGCTTTAGTGATGGAGATATCAGTGATTTTAACTGCAGTTTACAGATTTCTTCATTCAAGAAGTCCAAGCACTGAGTAACAGCTAGCAGTTACACCTATTCTTGTAATAGCTGCCAAACTATGAAAAAATTGGTTAAAAAGTCATTGTTTCTATGAATAAATTATAATAGCAAGAACATAAACTTGCATTTTCATGTAACTTTTGACTGACAAGTTACCTATAAAGAAGAGAATAGTTTAGAACTATTATTCTAAACCTACTTTCCATAGAAATGCATTATAAACTTGGACTGAAATATTTAAATGTGTTTCCAAAAGAAATTCCTGCACTCTTAGCTTATTTCTCTTCATCCATAGATATATCTAAATAATATGTTCATTTTGAGCTAAATTATTTACTCTGTGTTTATCAGTAATATGAATGTTTAGTTGGAAAACAATTTTTTGAAATAATTTTAATTAAGCAAAAAAAATGGTGGATTATATTTAAATAACTTTTTTTTCTGAACCACATTCATTCTTGGGCATATAAGTTGTAATGTAGTGTTTACTGCAGTTCACTCATTGGCTTGACCAATAGTTGAAGGCTATGAATGACGAGAAAGCCATAATGTGGTTTGCTTGGTTTTGGTTTAACATGTGTGTATCCAGTCAATGGTGAGGCTATGTACCCAGTTTATCCAGCAAATCACAGTTAAACAATTACAACTTGACGGAAAGTATGAACCAAGGAGGAACCTCAGAGCACTGACATATTTCCAGATGGTATCTTCCAGATATATTAAACTTAATATATGATTTAATAAAAGCATTGAAACATGAGATTAGATTTCATATTGAGAACTACACAGGAAAGAAAAAATCTGAATATTTAAACACTAAAACGCTATATAATGTTTCAGAAACAATTCAAATATGGTAGAGCAAATTTGCTGATTTGATGAGAGATATGGATTTATTGTCCCCAATTATCGAGTCTAAAGTTAAATAGTCAATACATGCCGAGATTCAAAACCTTCTATAACCAATCATTCCTATATTTCCCTATATTTTAAAGGTTTTATTTTAACATTTATTTAGGATGTTGCCTTGATAGTAATATAAAAGGTTGGCCAATGTATATTAAAAGTCATCTAGCTCTTTAAATGTAAGTTTTATTCATCATATTAATTTTTATTTTTGAGTAACATTGGTTAAATTTGGGATGTCAACATTTTACAGAATTAGTGCAGGAGATACCAGTTATCTGTTACCATATTAATTATACTGTAGCAACTAGGATGCTATAACCCCAGCTGTAAATGGCATGCAAAGATATTAATCACCAGTTGGTTCAACACTGACAAAAGGAAATACTTCAAATACTATACTGCTTAATTAAGCTACCTGAAATTAATTACCAAAATTTACAGAGATGGTTACTGGCTTATGTGATGTTAAAAAAGGACTAAACAAAATTATGGATCAACCTGTTCCATATTTGAAAGCAAGAGGTAGGTTCGCCATAAGGCAGCCCTTATAGTTCTCCAAATGACTCTTTTCAGAAACAGACTTAGGCAGACCTCAAGTATTTTCTTACTCTAAGCAAGCGCTATTATACTGTAGAACTGTTTATTTGGTTTACAGCTCATTCCAACCTACATGTTTAGGATGGTAACATCACATCCTTACAAGTGTTAAAACAGATTCAGTACTAAAAACCTGTTCTCTAGTTTCCTAAGAGTGTCCTTTTCCTGTAAAAGACTTCTCTTTTCTTTTTTCCCCATCTCATTCTTAAGATGCTAAGAAAATAATTTATTTTGGTAATCTTTTGAGTTTGATTTGTTTTTATAAGTGGTGGAAGGCCATCCTATAGAAGAGTTCGTTATGTTTTTCTCTAAGATTTAAACTGAAGAATAAGCTGGAGAGGTTGCAAACTATTGTGTATGAGTAGAAGACTTAAAGACTCATACAACACATTTACGATGGTCACAATGTACTGCAGTCACGTGATTGCCATTTGTGACCTTCACAGCCAGCTTCCAAGCAAAGTCAATGGTGATGCCAGCAGGAAGTCTCAGGTCACAGTCACATGATGTCATACTTAATGACCCACAGTGATTCACTTAACAACTGCAGCAGAACTGACATTGTGAGTGTGGAGCAGTCATGTAATGTTTCACTTAACGACCATGTCACTTAGTGACAGAGTTGTTGGTCCAAGTTGTGGTCAATAACATACGATGACAATTGGGACCAGAATTTCCATTGCTAAGTGATGCAATTGTAAAGTAAAACTTCATCACTTAGCAATGGCAATCCCTGCAGTCCCGGTTGCCTTTGTTAACTGAATTCCAGAGTCATTAGGTGAGGCAACTTTCTGCCAGCTTCCCACAACCAAAGTCACAGGGGAAGCCAGCAGGAAGTTGCAAGTCCTAGGCTGGCAGGCAGGCAAATGGCTGTTGCCAGGTGGGGGAGGGAGTGAGGGGGTGTGTGGGAGAGGGTTGGGGAGGACACATGGGGTGCGCAGTGGTGCACGAGAGGCATGAAGGTGTGCAAGAGGTACCATGCGGGTTGGGGGGCATGGGGGTGTGCAAGTCACTAACACAGTGCGAGAACAGAGGAGGGTGTGCGGGTGGGGGCAATTTACCCCAGCAACTTGTGACCTTCCCTGCTGGCTTCCCCATTGACTTTCTGAGGAAGACGGCAGGGAAGGTTGTAAATGGCGATCACGTGATTGTGGGATGCTTGGCAACCAGTCGTAAGTGCAAACGGGTTGCCAAGTGCCCAGATAGCAATCAAGTGACCACAGGGGTGCTGGGATGGCCATAACTCCAAGGACCAGTTGTAACCACACTTGCTCAGCACCAGTCACTGAATGAATGGTCATAAGTCAAGGACTACCTGTAGAGGTGTCTACCTCTTTTACCTCTTGTAAAAAGCAAAGCTGGATTTCTGTGACCTCAAAAAGGGAAAACCTACAAGGAAAATATGATAAAATATCTCATAACAGCATAAAATGGCCAGTAAAATTGAGAAAACCAAGAACAGTTAATGCAAAAACATGTCTAGACTGAAAAGTTAAATGACTTCTTGCATCAGGACTGCAGGAAAAGCCCTATTAATGCATTTCAGAGGGATGCAGGATATAAAGTGATTCCTTCTGCCTTGAGACATACACTTCAGGATAATTTTTATGTTAGGATCTCAGCTCTTGATACTCTGCCTGCCACTGTATCTGTGATGCTTTGGAAGAACACTGGTTTCAAAGCTTAGCCTGGCTACTAAATCAGCTCCGTGTACCAGTGCCATGTGTATCGATAATGTACAGTTTTCTTTAAAACAGAGAAGGGCATGGCACAGCCTATTTGGTGAGCAAGATAGATGTGTGAGGAGTGGTGGGTCAGGAAATAAAAGAACATAAGAACATAAGCAGTGCCCCTGGCCCATCTAGTCCACTAGTTTATTCCTACAAGGGCCATCCAAATGCACAAGGAAGCCCACTAGTTTCCCAGCAGATAGCCTTCAGAGGCAGTCACTCTGCCATCAAGGCTAATAGCCATTGATCCCCATGACTCCCATGAATTGGTCCAACTCTTATTTGAAACCAGCCAAGCAGGTAGCCAGCACCACATCCTGTGATAGCAAATTCCAACTTTAATTATGTGTTGTGTAAAAAGAAATCCTTTTGTCTGTCCTGATTCTTCGAGGATTCAATTTCATTGGGTGATTTTGGATTGGTCCTAGTATTTTGGGAAGGGAAAAACACTGAGGGGAGACAATGCACCAGCTAGGGAGGTCGGTGCCAAGACCCAGCGCTCCCTCCCAATTTCCAACGGTTTTGTAAGATCACAACAGACAACAGCTGAAAGAAGAAAACAAGCGTGCTGCGCCTTTAAGACGGAGAGCTCCGGGAGAGGAGCGCGTGAGGGCGGCGCTGGCGTTTGCTTCACCCTTCGGAGGAAGGGCTACATTTCAGCAAAGCCCACCCGGCTGCAACCAAGGAGGACCCTCCGTTACTCCGAGGGCAGCGCCCTTCGGGAAGAGAGAGGGGGCGCGCGCGTTTTGCTTGCTGGCATTAGCCCGCTGAAGAACACAGTTTGAGTCACCCCAGAACCAGACGAAGCAAGACGAGAAGGAGAGGAGAGGAGGGGTCGCGTGCTGCTGGGACGGCCCACACCCTTTTCTTCCTCTGGGGAGAGAAAGCGGGGCGGGCGGCAGCAGCTCCAAGGCTTGTGACTCTTCTGGGAGCGGGGGGCGAGCAAGAGAGGCGATGTGCAAGGCGCAGGTGGATGGGCGCGCCTCCAGAGGAGAGCAACCAGGCCAGAGCTAGCGTGCTGGGGATTACCTGTTCGTGGGGGTCGTGGGCTCCGAGGTGGTGGAGGAAGGCACGCTGTCCCCTGCTGCCGCTTGGTCCCTACTCTGCTGCCGCTTCTTCAAGCGCCAGTGCCCGAAAGCCGAGCGCTTCTTGCTCTCTCCGGGAACGGTGGCGGAGGAGCAGCTGGGGCGATGTTCCCGCCGCCCCTCTAAGGATGGCGACGGACAAGGAGAGGAAAGCGGCGTATCCTTGCCCAGATCCGGTTCGGAGTCCTCGGACTCGCTCTTGTGGTGGAAGAGCCGCCCGAGCCTCTTGAAGCCCCCTTTCTCCATATTGAGCGACCCGAGCTGAGGATGACCCTGGTCGCAACCGCCTTTGGCAAGCGGCTCGAGGATGGCCAGGGAATGGAGAAGCGCTCCGTTTGCGCGCTCCGTCGGGAGACGGTTGGCGAGGAGGAGGGGAGAACCAAAGCGCCTCCTAAAGGCTGCAGGAGCACCGCCGGCCCTGTCAGCTGCTCCTAACCGCCTTGCGGACCGCGCCCTTCCCACCTCCTCGGCTTTGCTTGTGCAAACTTTCAAGCGACGTTCACGACTTCGCCAGTCCCCACGGGGTCTCTGCGCGTTTCTTCGAGTTTTATCTCGCTCCTTTTCCCGCGACTGCAACTACTTTCTCGGGGGTCGGGACCCTCTCTTGTTCCCTGTTTAAGGGCTGCCACTCCAGCTCCCCTTCATATCCTGTGTTACCCGGGAAGGGAGAGGCTTCCCTTATCCGAAGATGCAAATTGTAAGGCAGCAATAAGTGCTGTTGTTTCTTTCTGATGGAGACGAGATTATCAACAGTTTCGGTCCCCTGTGCAAGGAAGGGCTGCAAGTATCCCGGAAACCAAATGAAAAAGACAAACTGCTACATTTAAAGTAGCCGGTGACATACTGTTTTCTCCGCTGTAAGTTCTTTGAAGGAAAGATTTTTAAAAGGAATTTTTATTTTTGCAAGAAGCCTGATACGTTTGTTTTAACAACAGAGTCGGTGGGGCAGATAGTTTGAACTCGGAAACAAAACAGGCCCACCCCGTCACCATTAATGTGGCAATCCTCACCACTGAACTCGGAGAGGTTTATTTCTGAGAATACAGGCGTGTAGCAGCTTGCATGGAAAACCTGATTCTAAACTTTGCATATCTGAAAAGTGTATACACAGGAAAAGGGTAAAGAAACAGCAAGAGGATATTGGAGTGAAGTGCGGTAAATCTTGGAGTGGACTGTAACTATGCCATTCATAAATTGTAGCTACATTTTCTAAAAGTAATCCTTTCCCAGATTATAAACCTGATAAAAATTACCCCTCCACCCTTTACTTTATGATAGAAAAAAGTTTCCCTTTTGGTTCCAAAAATGCAACATTTTAAAATTATAATTATATTTAAATTATGTTTGATGAAAAATAATGCACAGGGCCATCTTCTGTCTTTGTAGATAACAGAGGATCTTCCTGATAAGCAATGATTTGGGAGTAGTGCTTAAGCAGAGTTTTAGTTGAATCTGAATTGATACAAGGGCCAGGGCTTAGCCTATCATATTCTTTTTCCATATAGGTTTCAGAAAAACACATTTAACATTTATTTTCCTTTGACACTCAGGCCAACCTACCATTTTAAAAGAAGCATAAAAATAATCACTGAGAAGGAAATCACTAAAGGGAGTGGGCATGTTTGCTGCTGCCACTGTCTTTGTAGGTCCTAGGACTTGTCTGTCAGGCAAACCTGTGATTTTGCCTACTTTTCTGTCATCTATTATTTCCATTTTTTTTTCTAGTCTGCTTCCATTTCTTTCAGTCTTATGCATGTCTGTTCAAAAGTCCCATTCAGCTGGACGGGATTTGCTTCCAAGTGAGTAGGTGGACTACTGCCACATGGAAGGCATTGGTAAAAATGTTTCAGGCCAACCATTTTTGGCAGAACTGGAACCTGGAATGTTTTAGTTGTTCTGGGTTTCAGATAAAACAATGGGATTTTATTTGGGAATTTTCCCAAATTCTGATGGGAAAGGTAAGGCAACAGTGGATCACATGACCCACACTCGCCTGTTCTCCCTTCAGCAGCTCCCAACTTGGCATACCCTACCCCTGTCTCGCTTAAGCTGCCAATATCCTGGATTTTTTTTTCCTGTGTTTGACTTATCCCCATCTCAGACACTACTGCCCAGAACAAAGCAAGCCTGTTATTTGGAACAAAAGAACTCCATTTGTTCCATTTATGAACCCAAGCACCCAAAAAGTATGTTTCTGTTTGGGCCCAAATCACCCAAAGCAAGATGTTCCATCCATGGAAAATTTTGACGTGCCTACAAATTATCCAGTATTACCATTTAAGAAGTATGTAGTTAGACTGTTCTCCAAGTATTACCAATTTACACTGTTCATATCTTAATAACAGCAAAATCACTCTGCATGCGGCTAGTCTATCATTCTACAATAAACAGCACCCAAGGCATTAATAAAGATAATCTTTTCCTCTTTAAATGGAAAAGGTAATCTATAATTCTAAAGAACTTTCTTACCTAATTTGGTCAGGTATCACTGATGGCTCCAATCAGAATTATGGGAAATTTTAAAAAATGAACCCTCAATAATAATGGAGTGAATCTGTTATGCCTGCAAAAATTTCAGTCCCAGGCTGTCCTCTTTAACATAGGCAGGAACACTTTCTTTAATATGGTTTCAAAAGACTCAGGTGATTCAGCTTCTATCCTGTCTCTTCTTATACTATCTTGTGTTTTCTTACACCGTTCTGAGCAAAATGAGCATCTTGTAACTGGGGAAAAATTATTTTAGCTTTGTTTTTGAATGGGATCACACATTACATTACGCCATATCATAAAAGCAATCAAACTGGGTCTTGTGTCACTCGTCACAGGTCCTCTGAAATAACTCAGTTTTCAGGAATTTGGGGAATAATTAGAATAGTTGGGTCCAACATAATTTCTAAGGATTCATTTGAAACAAAAACTCAAATGGTTTGGCTGTTCAGGTTTCGGATGAAACAAAACCTGGAATGATCCTGATTTTACGGAGCAAGTAGGGCAAGATGGATCTTGTTGCTTCTACTTCCCCCCGTTCATAAACAGTAATTCATTCTCCATAGTATCAATGTTGGTTTCTTCTATGTACCTATTCCATACTGCAATGGTCTTCAATGCTTGGGGAGGCAGCACTCTATTTTCCAGTGATTCTGCTTCTTCCTGCATGTACAGTTTGTTTATCATATTTCTTTACCACCTGTCTCATATTACGACTCTGGGCAGTAAAGAAATATGATAGTTCTAATCAGAGTTCAGGGGAGGAGAGTTTAAGTCCTTGGGCATTCCAAGGTAGAGTGACCCAGAGCTCCGCCCTTTCCTATACTTTCTTTAACATCTACATGAAACTGCTAGGAGAGGTCATCTGTCAGTTTCAAGTTAGGTATCATCAGTGTATTGATGTTACCCAACTTTACATCTCCATCCCAGGCCAAGAAGTAGATACAGCGGGCATCCTGATCCAGTGACTGGTGGTTGTGAGGGACTGAATGGAAAGGAACTTCCATCCCAGCAGCGGATCCCAGCAAGGTGAAGTTAACTGTAAAGAAAACAACTGGTTCTGTGGATGTTTTTCTGGCAGAGTGACTCTATCCTTAAAAGAGTTAGTATGTCATCTTGGAGTTCTCCTAGATTCATGGTTCCTGCTGTAGCAGCAGGTAGAGACTGGCCAACTCTGGCTAATCTGCAAGTTATTTCCTTTCCCAGATACAGCATTGAAAACAATGATTCATGCCTTTGTTTAGACTATTGCAATTCACAATTGCTATCCTTGAAGACAGAAGGAATAACTGGTACGGAATGCAGCTGCCTGTTTGCTGACCAGTGCTAGTTGGTGTAGCAGAATAACATTCTGAGGGAGCTGCACTGGTTGCTAATAGGTATCTGGACCCAATTCCAGGTGCTGGTCATTACCTTTGAAGTTCTCTATGGCTTGGGCCTTTGCTGCCTTCAAAACTTCCTTCACCAGGTAGAATCTGCATCTTACATGACCTAGCTGGGAGGGGATGCTTCAGGTAGCTATCCCCCAGGAGATTATGGGGTGTGGGTTGGAGGGTTACTTTTTCTGTGGCAGCCCCTCCCTATGCAACAGCTTGCCCCCAAACTCAGATGGGCCTCCAGCATGTTACCCTTTAGAAAAGCTGAAAAACTACTTCTGTTCCATTAAGCATTTGGAGTGGAAGATTTTAAACTCTGGACAGCAGCATACATGGGGAATGCATTAGGATTTTTTATGTTAAAATGGTTTTTTAATGTAAGCCATCTGGAACCCTGTGAATTAGGTAGCATATAAATTATAATAAAAAAATAAAATAGTTTGACATAGTGGCTGATTCACATATGATACTAAGTCAGTGATTGGATTCGGACATTACACTATGCTGTGGTTTGTTTTGGCTTAGCATGTTCTACAAACTTAGCCATTGTCATTTGCATGGTTTATTGCTTAGTATTACATATCAATACAGCCAGTTGTAAATCATTTAATATACAATGGTTAAAAGATGGTTCAGCATATAGTATATACTCCTGTTTTAAAGCATGTTAATCTTAGCAGAATTATGTTCCTTTATCTTTTTATTTTTACAGTGTTCACTTTAGTTTTCAATCCATAATTTATTGTTTCACCCAATACACCTAGATTTCTGCTAACCTGAAATACAGTATGTGGTATTACAGTTGCCACCTGTCTATCTTTATAATAGCGCATTATTATACAGCTTTCTATGTATGGTTGGGGGGTTTAGAAATTGTAAATGCTTAAAAAAAAATTTAAATCAGCCACTAAATATTCACACCATGCCAGACTGTTTTGGCTCAGAGAAGCAAATCATCAATCAGTTTTACAAACTGCAGAGCCTGGGTTCACACATCTCAGTGTTATCTCTCACAGTCAATCAGTCTTCCTTACACCCCCAGTTGAGGCATCCATTATCAGCTCTCCCTACCTGCAGTACTCCATGGCTTGGGAACAGACATCTTGAGATTGCTAGAGATACTTGCTTGATCAATGGTCAGGAGTTTACATGGGGAATACACACTTTTCAGTGAAATATCAGTCCTTCTGCGTGTCACACTAAATGACACACAGCACACTTTTTTTGGTTAACTTCTGAGCATTATTGATTACAATATCACAAGACTTTGCTTAAGTAGACACCTTTCATTCTCACCAGAGTAACTGCACAAAAAACCTGAAGAAGACAGATTGCAATCCAGATGGTTGCATGTTCACAGGGTATCTTCCAACCTAGTTCTTTATATAGCAGTTCTTTCATTTTCTGCCTCACACATGATGTAGTAAAACCTAATTAGCCCAGGACTGAGAGCAACCAAGTTAAAGAAACACCCCTGAAGAAGGTAATGACAAAGTCACTTCCATACTATTGCCTAGAAAAGTGCAAAAACATGCCCAGGGAAGTTACCAAAAGTCAAGCTCAACTAAGGAAGACTATTTTCCCGCAGTGGTGCCATAGAATGTAATGTTTATTTCCCATCTTGAATAACTCAAGTTTAAAAGTTAAATAACTCCTTCCAAAATGATGAAAGATTTTATTGTAAACTGCCCAGAGTCCCTCCGGTGGGAGGAGATGGGAAGGGACAAATTAAATAAACAACCCTGACTACTTTAATTCAGTTTCATCGGTGGTGTCACTCACTAAAACACTGATTTGATATAAATTATCTCAGCTAATTTAGATGTCTGGAAAACAGTGCTTGTTCATCTGTTGACATTATTTAAGACTTCCACAAACAACTGAAATAATAATTACTTGATGACAAAGATATCATCAGACAAATATTGCAAAATCCAGAACCGTGGCATAAATTTACATTTGTACCTAATTATGTATTATAACTTCCCTATGACTTCATATCATGAAGAATATGAAACACCTTTTAAAGTAATCATTGTGAATCTGGAAAATGATATACTGCTCAATAAACCCTTTTTTTTTTTTAACTAATGCATGGTAACAAATTATGACAATAGAGCAGCCATCCCATTCTAATATTCTCCAGATGAATTGGAAACATTTCTAATATGCTTTTAGTTGCTTTAATTTAATGAGTATTATTTAATGAGTATTTTAATAACTTTATCAATTATATTTTATTATAATTATTATTATAAACTGCCATGAGATTTCAGGAATCAGCGGCATAAAAGGCTCTTGTTCCCTTTTTCTTGCCTGCCACTACAGTGATAAAATCTCATGTCCAAAAATTTTTTGCCCAATGGCAGATACATTTGCACAGGCAGATTCTGTGAACTTTTATTAATCAACAACTCAGTTACGTGAGTATTGCACAGATTTAGCACATAGAATGTATTTGAAGATATCCCTGTGATTACAGAACTCACTGACAGGAAAAAAAATTGGGCAAAAAAACGAGCTGCATATAAATTCCCTAATTAATAAAATCAGAAATAATCTTCCATAGCTTTTCTCGTTTTTATGATTTCTTATAAATAAAGCTGCATCTTACTACCTGCTGACCCTGAAGCAATCCCACATAGATGTGAGATATCCATATCAATACGTTAAACTAGTATGTCCACATTCTGAAATAAGTGGCAATTCAGATTAAATGAGCAACAGTGACCATATTCTATGAGGAAAAGTTTGAATACACCGCTGTGCTTACATTGATGGGGAATGGGGAGGGGCTTCAACCTCCCAAAATTAAACAGATGGTTGTTTTAAGGAAGAACCTAAAATCCAAATAGTTAACATAATTTTAAATTAGATAAGTAGAAAATTACATGCATACCTATTTATCACACTATTCCTTTTCAGGTTAGGAAGATTAGGCAAAGCACTTAAAAAGAGTAAGACGTAACAGGCAAAATAAATGAAAGGCACAAGATAGAAGAAAAGGAAATGCAACTAAATATAATTTACAACAACATTTATTATAACTGTCCTTGCAAGTGTTTAATATTTTCAATATCCATATTCTTTTAAACTATATACAAATTACATGGAAATTGACAGCAGGACAACAGAAAAGGATTCTTCATGCCCTCCTTATTGCTAAGAGATTAATTGTGGAAAGAAAAAAATTGTAGCCCCAATTACTCAGTGGATTGAAGACCTGACGTTATTTGCAATTCCTAAACAGGTTGCTTATAGATGTGGATTACCTGTGGACAATTACAGTAACATATGGTCATATTTTACTGAAACTGCTGTATAAAATTTTATATGTGTGTATGACAAGCCCTCATATATGTGATGTTGTTTTGCCTCCTTTTTTTCTCTAATGTTTTGTTTTTAGTTAAATAAATAAAGGCCAACTTTAAGGAAAAAAACCCCTTTTGTTCTCAGTCTCTCTCTTGAGGAGCTCATCTATTCCATCTGATTTTTTTGATCTTCCACTTCCCTCAACACATTCACATTTTTTTCATATATATTTCATTCTAGGCCTTTCATTCATAATTAAACCTACTCCTTCACTTCTATTCATGTATTTATTAATTCCATTCCACAAGATCAGATCACCTTTATTCAAATTTACTGCCTCCTCCCCTTTATCTTACTTTCAGAAACCTACATGTCTACCTTTCTTTCTTTAATTTCATTTGTTAATTCATGCCATTAACCTTTAGCTAAATCACAATATTCCATGCAGCATGATAAGCACCAAGTGGGCCTGGAAGTACCCTTGCATCCATTATGCCTTTGGTGAACTGAGGTTTCCACAGAACACATCTTAGTAAGATAAATAAAGAGTAAACCAAATTACTGCCCTTAGTTGTATCCGTGCCACATGCAGCATTCCCTACTAGTAGTAAAGATAGTACCGATCGGTTTTGAGCACATTTGGCCTATATACCACAAGCACAAAAAGCCAGTTTTACTTTAAGTGTGCTAATGCTACTTTATGCAAGCTAGGATCTCTAACATGGAGACTGCCTTGGAGCCCACATACTATTGCCCATATCCTACCCGCTAGGACATACACCCAATAAAGGAATAGCAAATGGAAAGATTATTCTTGTACTCTACATTGGATCATGCATATATGTACTCACATAGGCAGAACTTCCAACTCATATCGACTGTTATATGGGGAGTGTGTTTAAAAAGGGAACAAAGCCAGGTGCACCACAGTGTTACTCTAAGCTAACACAAGGTTGTGACTGAAGGATTATACCTTGTGCTAGTATATAGTGAGGTTGGTTTGGAATAACGAAGATGATAACAAAACAGGTATTTTCTGATAAGCACACACCTTTTTAATTATACAGCCCTCTTTTTGCACTCCTTAGGTTAATATAATCCACCCCTCCCATATTCCATTCTTGGTTACTCAGAACCCATTGTAATCCTTCTAGTGTTTTTCCTGTGCCCTGAAATATTTTTCTTCCTGTTTTGTACAAGCATTTCTTTTCTGAACCTTTCATTTATGGAAGAGGTGGTGGGAGGAGATGCAGTTGCTCCTTATATTTAAAACCATGAAATACTTCTGAGAGCACCAAAAGTCATTCCATAGTATTGTTGTAAACTGACTTATATGCTAAATATTCATGAAATGTCTTTGAACATTTCATGAACGTTTATTATATAAGTATGCTTAGGATAACACCTTTTCACATAACAGACAGAGCATCAAAGTCAGTAGAAATTCCATTATGCTATTTGCTTTTCTTAGATTGAATGTCAGTATCTTTTAACAAAGCACTTTCGATTTGTTTCTGTACAGTTTTTCTAGTTTAAGCTCTTAAGGTTAAAGCTTTGGAGATACAGTGAAGTGCAAATACAGTGAACATGGCATAATGTGGAGCAGCCAGCCCTTTTAAGAACAAGCCAGCCTTATGTGCTGAAAGAGAGTCACCTGACCCCTGGGAGCCAATAGACGAAAAGAAGGGGGTTCCATCAGGTTTGGGGCAGGAAGAGTTTAGTGGCTTTTGTGAGAGAGTTGGCTGGAGCCTGGCATGAAGTGACCTCGAAAGTACCAACCCTCAATTTTTTAACCAAACTACCATGAAAAATGCACCATCCGTGGAGAAGCTGACTCTCAAAATTTTCATATGGTTTAATTTTCACAATGGCTTATCTGCGGATGACACATTTTTCATGGTATTTTGGTTAAAAATTTTGAAGGTCTGCTTATTAGCAGATGTGCTTATCTGCAAATGTAGTATATGGGATATATGGGTACTTTAAAAAAGTATTACTGTATATGCTTGTGGATAAGCATATCCACAGATAAGCTGAACCCAATTCTTTGGGTGTATTTTGTCACCTAAAATTCTTGGCTTATTGGTGAGTATATATGGTAGTTTGGTTTTAGTTAGAATTGTGTCATCCAACAGTCTGAGGTGAGGTACCATCAGCATGATATCCAGCTTTATATCTGTACCCCAGAACACCTGAGTGATGTGGTGGAGGTCCTGTTTCAGAGTCTAGAGGCTGTGGGGTTTTGGATGGGGAATAAGAGACCTCAGCTCAACCATAGCAAGACCAAGTGGCTTTGGGTTTTAGGACCACCAGGTTCTAAAACTTGTTCAGAGTAGGGTTGCACTACTCCAGACAGAACCTGTGTGCAACTGGGGTTCCTCCCAGACTTGCAGCTCCTGCTCAAAGAGCAGGTGGCAGCAGTGGCTAGGAGGGCCTTTGTACAACTACGTGTTGTGTGCTAATTGTGCCCACTCCTAGACTGGGATGCCTGCTCACAGTCACTCATGCCCTGGTCACCTCCTGATTGGACTACTACAACATGCTCTCCATGGGGTTGCCCTTGAAGAATATCTGGAAGCATTTTGCACCAGAATGGGCAGTTACGGGCACTTTTTGTTTGGTACATATGATACCTCTGCTCCATGAGCTACGTTGGTTGCCAGTATGCATTCAGATTCAGTTCAAGATGTGGTAGTGACCTATAAAGCCCTTAATGGCATGGGGCATGGGTATTTGTGGAACCATTTCTACCAGGTTGTATCTACTCATCCTGTTAGATCCGACAGGAGAGGCATGCTTTGTGTCCCATCCATCAGGGAGTTTCATCTGGCAGGACCTAGGAAGATAGCCTTTTCAGTTGTGGTCCCCACCCTCTGGAACATCATTCCCCTGGGGCAAGAAATTAGACTTTCACCGACCCTACTTTTCATAAGGCCTTGAAAACCTGGTTCTTTTTCTGAGCCTGGGGCCCTGGGTGTGTGACTGAGCCTGTATCGGGATTATGCTGATTATGCTGACACTGACTTGATGGCATATAATCAATCAATCAATCAATCAATCAATCAATCAATCAATGCTGTAGATATAGACTGGAAAAGTCATAAAAGCATGGAAGTAGAAACATTTTTACTGAGGAATTCCTGGCTTATATACAAACAGGATGAAACTGTAGAACTGAGGTTTAGGAATCTTTGGTGAGGGCAAAGGTAGCTGCTGTTGTTTTTTATATTCCTACCCAGATTGTTAATTTTAATCTTTTTCTGTTGTATATGTGTAGCCTGATCAAGCCCCTTAGCATATTTTGATTTAATATTGTCTTTTAGCCAATATTATGTACTTTTCCTAATTACCCTGATATTGTCAATTTAGTTTTGGATATTTTGGATATTTGAATATTAAATTCCTTGTGCTGGTTAATGACCACAATAAAGACTGCTGCTGTTTTTTATATTCTTTTTCATGAATAACAAAAGTCATACTTGCTGATTAACCTTGTTAATCTCTATTTCTGGTACTCTGCCATCACAAAAAAAGAATGTTAACATAGAAATAATCCCATTTCAGAATTAACAATGAAATCTGGACCTCCCCCCCAGCCTTGTGCTGTGTTAAAAAATGGATGAACTAATATGCTGTATAAATTCAAGTGTCTCCTTTGACTTTATGGGTATAACATTGCTATAACCAAAATAACCATGCCAAACTGGTACCAGATTACTCATGATCATTGCTGCTGACAATGCAAATCTTCTATAGTCAGTGTCTCTATTTTAAAATGTCAACTCAAGAAAGCCTATAGTTGCAGAGGGAGATTAATAATAATTTCAATCTGATTAATAGCATAGTATATTTTGTTTCTTTTATGTGTCTGTGCTATTTTGATCAATCAGTAGGATAACCTACCAAAACTGAGGTAACATACTCCTAAGAAATGAGAAGTCAGTGGCAGCTCAATCTTTCTTTAAAGGATATTGTAATGCTTCTATATAAAAGTAGGTGATTGCATCACAAGGGGCATCATACATTTTCTCCTTTTCATACAGCCCAGTTTTGTGTCAAAGGTAAACGTAACCAGAATGGGTTTCTAGAAGAGATGAGAACTTAGTTTGCTTCATTTGGAACTAACATGGAATCTTCATGTAGTACTTGTATAAAATAACTAAACTGATGAATATTTTTAGTACTGGAAAGAAAGACAACATAATCTTTGCTCATAAAGACTGAAAAATATAAGTAAACAGCTATGTTTTTGACTTCTTGAATTATATATAAATTCCACAATATCTGGCTATCACTGTTTTACACTGCATTTCTTCAAGGCCTATTTGAATATGTGTAGAATACATAGTATGTGTCATGTCCCCCGTTGCAATGTATACATACATCACAACAGGGAACATGCCTTTCCGGTGAAGGGGAGAGGGGAGGAAAGAATCAGTGCTAATCCCATAAGCACTGAAAGACAATACAGATAAAGGACAAAGGAGCCATACCTTTGCCCTGACCCGGGAAGCCATCATCCTATCTCCCTGACATCTCTGCATTACCACGGGGGACACACCTGCTCCAGACACAGGAAGAGGACAGAGGTAATCAGCGCTAATCCCCCTGATCGCCCATCGAGACTCCGGAATCGCCCCCTGATCGCCCATCGAGACTCCGGGTTCACCGTCGGTCAGGACTTTGGGACAATGGGGGGTGGGGAAGGATCAGGTCCGCACCACAGGTATTTACCGGCTACCTCGCACGCCATGTGTTCATTCCCGTCTTTCTCCGTGTCTGCATTCTATTCTGAATAAATTAGCCCTGGCTGGTGAGTCTGTGTTTTTTTCTGAATAAGGCAACCATCACAGTATGTCAAATAGGCCCTGAAGAAATGCAGTGTAAAACAGTGATAGCCAGATGTTAACATATTGTGGAATTAATATATAACCCATTCATTTATTGTTACTAGTCTAAGTCCTTGAGATAAAGCATCTATATGATAGATTTAAACTGTAGGGAGACAGATGCCTATTAAAAGTTAGAAAAAGGCCTTAGTAAGAGCAGTTCAACAGTGGAACCAAATAACCGGAGACAGAACAAGGTCCTCTTTCCAGGTAATTATGCTAGTCTTTTGCAGCAAAAACCACCAAGAGTTTTGTGGCACCTTAAAGACTAACATGCATTGGTTAGTCTTTAAACACAAAGACTCTTTGATGATCTGGCTTATATGATAAGTTACGTCTCAGGTCTACAATGGACAACCTTTGTCCAGTATAAACCTTTGTTTATGCAGACAGAGTGAGCAAAGGGTTTGAGGAGTGGTTTAGATATGTACTTGCTTGTTATAGTTGATTTGTATCAAGATTTCTACTTGAATCATCTCATACTGGATTCCTCAGTTCTATAACCTAGACTGCTGAATAGTCTGGAGGTCCTACTGCCTACTCAACTTGTATATAATTTACAAATATGTTAATTTTATAATGTGTCTAATTTGTCTTTATATCAAATTGTGCCCAAGCTTGTTTATGATCATGTGTAAAATGTAATACATGTATACATGTGTTTATACCACATACAAATTGAAGGCTGGTCTTTGGATTGTTAAGAGATTAGGAACAACCCAACTTTTTATGGCCAGGGAACATACTTTCCTTTTAACTTTGTTCAGACTTAAAGGGCTGCAAGAGGTATGTCCAGTAATGTAGTGATATTGACGATGAACAATATCAGTGCTTTTTTTGCCATAGTGGTGGTTTGAGGACCATTAAGTTGCAAATGTTGGAGATGTTAACAAATCAGCATGCCTCAGTTAGCATGTAAATTGAGTTTGTCCCACAATGCAACTCTCCATGCTTGTTGGAGGAAGCTGTTTGCTGCCACTCCCACTGTTCTGTTCAGACTATGAGATGGCCAGGCAGATTTACTAATATAGTTCTTTATTGAAATAACTATTTACAGTAGCAAAAGTTCTTGCAATAGATTAGGCTGTATAAGTCAATCAAGTCCACCCAGGTGGCAAGGAACACTCAGGCAACTCTGCAGGTTCAGACCATGGCAAGACAGCGAGGCAGACCTGGGCCAAATCTCTGATTGAAGCTGCAAGACTGGAAGGAGCTAGAGTGTGTGGCAAAGAAGAAGCTGAACACTCAGATTTGCGCCCTGGCATGCAGGCTAGATCAGGCTGATACACGGAGGCTAGACAAGGCTGGGCTGGAGCATCTAGGCAAGGCTCGGTTCTGGAGGCAAGGCTGGACTGGACTGGAGCATCTAGGCAAGGCTCAGATCTGGAGATAAGGCTGGACTGGACTGGAACATCTAAACAAGGCTTGAGCCTGGAGACAAGGCTGGGCTGGACTGGAGCGTTTAAGCAAGGCTTGAATCTGGGGACAAGGCTGAACTGGACTGGAGTGTCTAGGCAAGGCTGAGATCTGGAGGCACACCTGGATCGTGCTGAAGTGACGTGGCAAGGCTTGGAGCTGGACGCGAGGCTGTGCTCAGCAGGGAAGGCAAGGAGAGGCTTGGCTGGAGTGACTGGTGCAGGAAGCAGGTCCGTGATGGCAGAAGGCGCTGGGTCTGGTTCCACGCTGGCTACAGGCAAGGCTTAACACTGATAAGGACTCTTCTGCAGGTGCTGTGAGCTCGAAGGATCAGTTGTCTCTGGCAGCTTGCTCTTGGCATACCTGCCTTCTTATTCACTCCTCTTTGCACCTTTTTCATTTAGCAGCCAATTGGGCTTCTTTCTCTTTCACACACTTCTCTGCTCTCCTCTCTCGAGCACTGATTGGAGGCTTCAAATCTTCCTCGAGAGTTTGTCCAATCAGCACCTGTGATTTCTTCCACTCTGCTGAGTCACTTCTCGGTTTTGATTCTTCAAGACCTTACTGTAAAGTTCCGTTTTCCCCTTCTGACTCCGAATAAGTTTCATTTTTGGAGTCAGAAGCAGGCTCAAACCTCACACCCACTTCCTCTCTCTCTCTTCTTCCTTCTTCTTCACCATCTGAGAAGAAGCATGTTTTGCTTCTCTCTCCATCTTGGGCCTAAAGCCATGTGGCTGCCCCTTTCTTCCTTTCCTAGCAACTATAGGGCTATAGAGCTATAGACATCACTAAGTATATGGAAAACAGAAGAAGAACAAAGATTTCATCCTTTCTGAACGGAAATGTAACTGGACCAAGAATAAAGTCAGTAAGACTTTTTACTTATCTTAAACCTACTTTGTCTAAGCGTGTAATTCTTTATGCTTGGGAGGGCTGAGTGTATAAGATCAATAACATGTATTTCTCTGATGTGCTCATTAAAGCTATTTACGATAATATTTTTCTGTGCGCAGCTTCTCCGCTGTGTTAAGCTCTGCTCCATTCAGTGGTCCTAGCTGTCCACTAACGGCTTCAGCAATAACTTAAAAACAAAACAATGTGTTGCTGAGAATTGGTTGTTCTGCTGTCAAGTTTCAGTTTTCTGGGTATTGCAAAAATGATTATAGGGATCATGAGTTGATCACTGGATTAATAGCTAATTCCACCTTTATTTTCATTTACTTAAGAAGCAGAAGATGCTTGTTTTTAATGTTGCCTAATCAGAAGAGTCAGACACTACAATCCTATCAGGTAAATCAGTACAAGATTGTAGCCTGAGATTGTCCTGTCTTCAAAAGACATTATCACCATCATGACATATTAACTAGATGCCTCAGTAACAGAGCTGTGCTATCTTTTACTATTATATAAAAGGTAGATGTTAAAACAACAAATTAATATGTCTCATCAATTAATCATACTTTGATGTTTGGAATCTGTGTTCATATAATTACATTGGATTTAGTGGCATATAATAGAAACAGTAAGAGTTTTATGTGGTTACCAGCCTCTCCTACAAGTTTCCACACCCACTGGAATTTAAATTCCACTAGGTTTAGATTTATATCTTTTAGGTTTAAAAGATATACATTAAGACTATTCACAACTGACACTTGGGTTTCTTCTCAGAAATTTAATGAAGGGTGAAATGCACCCTTTCTAGGTTGCCCTTAATTTTCAGTACTTTGTTGTTCTGCAGGAAGCCACAGTAGTGATGAAGAAATGTGTCACAGCAGTGCAAAATTGTCAGCATGGCAAGATAGCTCAGATGAATTATGCTACAACCACCTAGCTTCAGCAACAATTAGCACCTCTCTCCACTTCATAAACCTCAAGTTCAAGATAAATTGAGAAATATGTAGGAACCTGGTAGTGAATCAGAAGACAGGTGCTTTTACGTGGTGGCCAAGGACACCCACACAGTGGTTTTTGTGTTGGTGCAATAGATTACAAAGAAATTTCTTAAATCCAAGCAGCTACCTTAATCATTAAGAGAATACCAGGTCTTCAGAGCGAATGCTTCATAAGCAATCTATCTTCTCACCAGATATTAGCCTTACCATATAAGTGAAGATTATTGAAATTATTGAACATGGAGTATATCCATGGAAAGTGAATATTTATTTATCAAATTTTATCATCGCCAATCTCGCCCCCCAAAGGAGGGACTCAGGGTAGTTTACAATAAAAACAAAGTTAAAATGTAATACAAATACAATAAAAACAAATGTAAATAAACATTTATTGTAAATATTGCTTTTTAGTTGTTTATTTGTTCAGTCACTTCCGACTCTTCGTGACTTCACGGACCAGCCCACGCCACAGCTTCCTGTCAGTCGTCAACACCCCCAGCTCCCCCAGGGACGAGTCTGTCACCTCTAGAATATCATCCATCCATCTTGCCCTTCGTCGGCCCCTCTTCCTTTTGCCTTCCACTCTCCCTAGCATCAGCATCTTCTCCAGGGTGTCCTGTCTTCTCATTATGTGGCCAAAGCATTTCAGTTTTGCCTTTAATATCATTCCCTCAAGTGAGCAGTCTGGCTTTATTTCCTGGAGGATGGACTGGTTGGATCTTCTTGCAGTCCAAGGCACTCTCAGAATTTTCCTCCAACACCACAATTCAAAAGCATCAATCTTCCTTCTCTCAGCCTTCCTTATGGTCCAGCTCTTGCAGTCATATGTTACTACTGGGAATACCATTGTTTTAACTATGAGGACCTTTGTTGTCAGCGTGATGTCTCTGCTCTTAACTATTTTATCGAGATTTGTCATTGCTCTTCCCCCAAGAATTAAGCATCTTCTGATTTCCTGACTGCAGTCAGCATCTGCAATAATCTTTGCACCTAGAAATACAAAGTCTTTCACTGCTTCTACATTTTCTCCCTCTATTTGCCAGTTATCAATCAAGCTGGTTGCCATAATCTTGGTTTTTTTGAGGTTTAGCTGCAAGCCAGCTTTTGCACTTTCTTCTTTCACCTTCATCATAAGGCTCCTCAGTTCTTCACTTTCAGCCATCAAAGTGGTGTCATCTGCATATCTGAGATGGTTAATGTTTCTTCCAGCGATTTTAACTCCAGCCTTGGATTCCTCAAGCCCAGCACGTCGCATGATGTGTTCTGCGTACAAGTTGAATAGGTAGGGTGATAGTATACAACCCTGCCGTACTCCTTTCCCAATCTTAAACCAGTCCGTTGTTCCATGGTCTGTTCTTACTTTTGCTACTTGGTCGTTATACAAATTCCTCAGGAGGCAGACAAGATGACTTGGTATCCCCATACCACTAAGAACTTGCCACAATTTGTTATGGTCCACACAGTCAAAGGCTCTAGAATAGTCAAGAAAACAGAAATAGATGTTTTTCTGAAACTCCCTGGCTTTTTCCATTATCCATCGGATATTGGCAATTTGGTCCCTGGTTCCTCTGCCTTTTCTAAACCCGGCTTGTACATCTGGCAATTCTCGCTCCATGAATTGCTAAAGTCTACCTTGCAGGATCTTGAGCATTACCTTACTGGCATGTGAAATGAGTGCCACTGTTCGATAGTTTGAACATTCTTAAGTGTTTCCCTTTTTTGGTATGGGGATATAAGTTGATTTTTTCCAATCTGATGGCCATTCTTGTGTTTTCCAAATTTGCTGGCATTTAGCATGCATTACCTTGACAGCATCATCTTGCAAGATTTTGAACAATTCAGCTGGGATACCGTCGTCTCCTGCTGCCTTGTTATTAGCAATGCTTCTTAAGGCCCATTCAACCTCGCTCTTCAGGATGTCTGGCTATAGCTCCCTGACCACACCGTCAAAGCTATCCCCAATATTGTTATCCTTCCTATGCAGGTCTTCCGTATATTCTTGGCACCTTTTCTTGATCTCTTCTTCTGTTAGGTCCTTGCCATCTTTGTTTTTGATCATACCCATTTTTGCCTGGAATGTACCTCCGATGTTTCTAATTTTCTGGAAGAGGTCTCTTGTCCTTCCTATTCTATTGTCTTATTCCACTTCCGCACATTGCTTGTTTAAAAATAATTCCTTATCTCTTCTGGCTAGCCTCTCGAATTTTGCATTTAATTGGGCATATCTCCCCCTATCGCTGTTGCCTTTTGCTTCCCTTCTTTCTTGGGCTACTTCTAGTGTCTCAGCAGACAGCCATTTTGCCTTCTTGGTTTTCTCTTCCTTTGGGATGTATTTTGTTGCAGCCTCCTGAACAATGTTGCGAACTTCTGTCCAGAGTTCTTCCAGGACCCTATCTACTAAGTCCAGTCCCTTAAATCTATTCTTCACCTCCACTGCATATTCCTTAGGAATATTAGTGAGCTCATATCTAGCTGATCTGTGAGTCTTCCCTAATCTCTTTAGTGTGATCCTAAATTGTGCAAGAAGAAGTTCGTGATCTGAACTACAGTCAGCTCCAGGTCTTGTTTTTACTGACTGTATAGATGTCCACCATGTTTGGCTGCAAAGGATGTAGTCAATCTGATTTCGGTGTTGTCCATCTGGTGAAGTCCATGTATAAAGCCGTCTCTTAGTTTGTTGGAAGAGAGTGTTTGTTATGCAGAGTGAGTTGTCTTGGCAAAATTCTATCAGCCTATGTCCTGCTTCGTTTTGTTCTCCCAGCCCATGCTTACCTGTAATTCCAGGTGTCATTTGACTGCCCACCTTAGCATTCCAGTCTTCTGTGATGAGAACAACATCACTTTTAGGCGTGTTGTCCAGTAGGTGCTGCAGATCCTCATAGAGCTGCTCTACTTCAGCTTCTTCAGCATCTGTGGTTGGGGCATATATCTAGATCACTGTGATGTTAGATGGCTTGCCCTGAATTTGAATTAAGATAATTCTATCATTTTTTGGATTGTATCCAAGCACTGCTTTAGCCACTTTACTATTAATTAGGAAGGCTACTCCATTTCCTCTGTGGTCCTCTTGTCCACAGTAGTAGACCTGGTGGTTATCTGATGTGAAGTGGCCCATTCCAGTCCATTTCAGTTCACTGATGCCCAAAATGTCTATCTTTAATCTTGACATCTCACCAATAACCACATCCAATTTGCCCTGGCTCATAGATCTTACATTCCAGGTTCCAATGGTGTGTTGAACCTGAGAACATGGGATTCGCCATTCACCACCAGCACCGTCGGCCGCTAGCCCTCCTTTCGGCTTTGAGCTAGCTGCGTCATCACGTCTGGGGCTAGTTGAACTCCTCCTCTGTTCCTCCCCAGTAGCATTTTGACCATCTTCCGACCTGGGGGTCTCATCTTCCGATGGTATACTGACATATCTCTGGTTGTACTGATCCATTTAGTTTTCACGGCAAGAATAGTGGGGTGGGTTGCCATTACCTTCCCCAGGGATCGCATTTAGTCTGACCTCTCTGTCATGACCTTCCCATCTTGGGTGGCCCTTCACGGTTTAGCTCATGGCATCATTGAGGTGCTCAAGCTCCAGCACCATGACAAGGTAATGATCCTTTGCTGAAGAAATATTGCTTAGAAGATGCTAATATTTCCTAATTTCAGTCAGTTAGGAATGTTTCAGGTCCTGGAGTTGATAATGCTGTTTCTTTTGTATTTTTTGGAAGTTACATATGAAGTGATGAATGAATCATATCAAAAGATGACACTATGTCCAGCAAGCAGCACCTAAACCATCATGGATGCTTATGTACTGTACATGTGAGAGCTGGTTTCCAATATCTTGGGTGCTTATGTACTGTACATGTGAGAGCTGGTTTCCAATATCTTGGGTGCTTATGTACTGTACATGTGAGAGCTGGTTTCCAATATCTTGGGTGCTTATGTACTGTACATGTGAGAGCTGGTTTCCAATATCTTGGGTGCTTATGTACTGTACATGTGAGAGCTGGTTTCCAATATCTTGGGTGCTTATGTACTGTACATGTGAGAGCTGGTTTCCAATATCTTGGGTGCTTATGTACTGTACATGTGAGAGCTGGTTTCCAATATCTTGGGTGCTTATGTACTGTACATGTGAGAGCTGGTTTCCAATATCTTGGGTGCTTATGTACTGTACATGTGAGAGCTGGTTTCCAATATCTTGGGTGCTTATGTACTGTACATGTGAGAGCTGGTTTCCAATATCTTGGGTAAACTGATTCATCCTAATTAATAAGTGGGTGTTCATTGACATCTATCAGCTAAAGATAAAAAATCTCCCTTCAACTGAGCCTGACATCTGGGGGCTTAATGACTTATTTTCTTAGCAATTATACAGAAGTAATTTCCCCACTGTCTTCTTCCAGACCTTTTGTTTGTTTGTTTGGCTTCCCAGTCTAGCCCAAAGAACTAGGATTTCTTGGTGCTCTTCTATCCAAGTGTTAAGTACAGATCTGAGACTGCTTAGCTTTTAAAGGTCAGCCAAGATTCACTGCATGAGGCCACTTAACTGAACTGTACAGAATGTTTCAAGTTCAAAGGCAAAAAGGGCTATGGGGTGCATAGGACCATTAGCATAGTATCTCTATGTGACATCTTACAGCAGTAGTACCTTTGTCCTGGATTGCAAGATAGCTCTGCGAACTTGGGAGAAGACATTCTTAGTTTAAGGAGTGCAGACAATACTACATCTGACCCTCCATGAACTCTAAAGCACTATTTTGCCTTCACACCTGAGGTGCTGCAAAGATGGGTGATTTATAGCAGACTGTCACCTAAATCTCTCAATTTCACAATTTCTTCATTATCTGTCATTAGGAAATACACTTTTTTAAAGGAAATACATAAATACTTAGTCAAATGTCTCTTGAACGTTCAGCCTGAAGTTCAATGAAATACTTTCTTCTTACTATTGCTTTAAAGTACATGAAAGAGTAGAAGCATACTAACTTAGCAACTATTTGGGGCCAAAGGGTATTAGGTGTGGCTAAATAAAAGTAAATAATTTTTGGTTTTACTATTGCAGTAAAACAATTGTGTATTGTGTCTGAAGCAAGGTTAGACTGAGGACTGTCACTCAACTATTTGTGCAATACAAATATTACCCAAATTAGAGCAGAAAATTGCTATTATGAAGCTGATATTTTGGACTTTTCAGTGGTATCCAATAATTATTTGTTATTATCCATAATATTTTTTTAAGAGATAATACATGAAAGACTTAGATCATAAGCTAGACTAAATATGTGGATTTCAATTATCTACCCTCCTGCCAATTCAGAGGTATTTTCTTTTTCATGCATATACAAGAGAGCAGACTGTCAATATTACAGTTAGTTGGTTAAAAGCCAAATGTTTGACTTTATTTAATGAGAAATTGTGTGATAAATATATGTGTAATAGCATAACAATATTAGCCAGTTGTTCACCAAATTATTCTGTCAGTCCCCTTAGATGGCTGAAGGCACCTACTCCTTCACACTACCACTCCCCCCATGAATCTCTCTTGGATCTATGGAGTTGTTATAAGGTGAGGCTGCACAGTGCTACATACTCTCCTGTCCCTCCTAAGTGCTTAAAACAGACAACTAGGAAAACTGGACCAATATCAAAAGAGACAGAACATCCACAGCTGGTGATTTAGCAATCTAGTATAAAGCAGCAGTCTATGATTCCAATAAGCATAGTGCGGAGGCTGATAATCTTCCAGTGGAGTCACATCTAAAGTACAGATGACTTTAGACTTTTCTTGTTGCTTCCAGTGCTCCATGACAAAATAAACACTAGCAGAACTCAGATCTGGCTAGTTTTATCACCCTTTATTGACTCACAATCCAGGAAACAGAGAAAGAAGCCAATTCTGGATGAAAAAAACCCTGTATCACGTGTTTAAAATATGGGAATATGTTTATAATTAGTAAAAGTTCCCTGGCCTTCCTGTATATCTTTAAGAGTCTAATCCTGCCCCTACATTATCTCAATTATTATTTTAAATGTCTGTATGTCATTCAGTAGAGGAAATAACAGCAACAACAACAGGTTCTAGAAATAAAATCAAATACATTAATATTTGTTTGCTCAGGCTTATCCAAGCTTACCCGAGAGAGTAAGATAGTTTAATTTATACTTCTGGGTATATTTTATAAGACTGTAAAAGACTGAATATATATAAGATTATGTTTCTGAGAACACCGCATTAAAATAAACCTATCTAACAGTCTGTTTTCCTTATCAAGTATGCCAGTGAAAACAGATGCTCTATTAAGCAGTAGTTTTATTTCAGTTCAGGGAGCTGAGCCCAGCAAACCCTAGCAAACCAGTACTTGCAATCCAAGAGGCTCTACGTTCCTACCAGTGCCTGTCCACTAGACAGCTAGAACTGGTTGGAGCAGTTGTGTGAGTTCTCAACCATGCTATAATTCCAAATAATTAGGTTAGTTATTAACTCCATTTCTTCTGGGACATGTTTAATAGTATCTTTTATGCATTTTTTAAAACAAAAGTATAGCTGGATCAGAGATGAAACAGAAAACTGATATATTGGAAATGCTGTCATACATGCAGGAATCTTTTGTTAAAAAAATAGAAATAATATGGACTTGCAGGTTTGGGTCCAATTCTGGTCATAAGTAGTAAAATGTCTCTCCTATAAATAGGAAACATCTGAGCAATAATATTCAAATTTTTCTGCAATTGGAGGCCTTTTCCCACTTGCACCAAACCATAGCACTAACCTGGCCTGGAAACCTACTACATCCTCATGATGTTGTCTTGATGTTATCCCTAACCCATGTCTGAGGCAGTTTTAAATCATCCTTAGATGATCCTACATCAAAGTAATTTTAAAAAAAATAACTAGGCCATAAGCCATGCAGTTTTGGTATGAGAGCAATCTGATGCACTTCAATAACCGTTGGGATACATTGAGGATTCAAGATATATTGTCAGCTTTCTGCCACCAGATCTTTTAATATGTAAGAAATTTAAGTTTAAATGCAATTTGTAATAGAAGCAACACAAGATTTCATATGGTTAAAAGTTTATATATGAGATTTTCCCCCTGTATCAATAGACTCAAAGCTGCTAACATATAATAACTTTAATAATAATAATAGATACAAAATTAAATTATGTACAAAAATTACATTAGATAATCAAAACTAATATTGGCGCCAATGATTCCAGAGTAGGGAAGTGCAACTTACTTATTGGCTGAAATCATTCATCATGATAAAATGTGCATCATGATGTCATGCTGCAAGTCCCAACCCTTAGATTAACATGTGCAACATCATGATGCAAGTATAAAAAGAACAGCGTTTCCTCCCACTACTATGTCCATGGTTAGAAGAATCCAAGAAGTTCTACTGTCCACAGACTGGCAAGGCAGAAGGAGGAAAAAGCCTTTCTGGTTTTTGTATTTTGCAGAAGATAGGAGAAAGGCAGTAGAGGGGGATAGATGTTGGATTTCCCCTTTTGGTGTTGCTTTCATGCAGCATCTAAACTTTAAGTCCTCGTAGTGGAATTTGCATTGTACAACTAGCATTTTTAGTCAATAATACAATGGCCATTTGAAATATTGTAACCTTCTCCAACAAAGAAATTGACTGGAATCACACATGGCATTACACCATGCCTAGAAGGTAAAGGTAAAGGTTTCCCTTGACATTAAGTCCAGTCGTGTCCGACTCTAGGGGGCGGTGCTCATCTCCGTTTCAAAGCCGAAGAGCCGATGTTTGTCCGTAGACACTTCCGTGATCATCTGGCCGGCATGACTAAATGGAATGCCGTTACCTGCCCGCCAAAGCGGTACCTATTAATCTACTCACATTTGCATGTTTTCGAACTGCTAGGTTGGCAGGAGACACCATGCCTATATGTAGTTTAATGCAATATGTGAGCCCACCACAGTGGCTTATTCAACAAATCATGGTTAGAACAGTAGTAAACTTTTTTCTAGCTGGGGATTGCATTTAAAAAAATCAGCCTCCAGTAGCAGTGACACACAGTAATATGAGGAGAAGGAGGACCAATATTTTTGGCATTTTTCTTTGGGACTATATGTGATATTATTAAGAAAAAATAATGTGTGAAGATTGAAGACACCTATTTGCTGTCTTCTTCAGCAAAGGATCGTTACCTTGTCGTGGTGCTGGAGCTTGAGCACCTCAATGATGCCATGAGCTAAACCGTGAAGGGCCACCCAAGACGGGAAGGTCATGACAGAGAGGTCAGACTAAATGCGATCCCTGGGGAAGGTAATGGCAACCCACCCCACTATTCTTGCCGTGAAAACTAAATGGATCAGTACAACCAGAGATATGTCGGTATACCATCGGAAGATGAGACCCCCAGGTCGGAAGATGGTCAAAATGCTACTGGGGAGGAACAGAGGATGAGCTCAACTAGCCCCAGACGTGATGACGCAACTAGCTCAAAGCCGAAAGGACGGCTAGTGGCCGACGGTGCTGGTGGTGAACGGCGAATGCGATGTTCTAAGGATCAACACACCATTGGAACCTGGAATGTAAGATCTATGAGCCAGGGCAAATTGGATGTGGTTATTGGTGAGATGTCAAGATTAAAGATAGACATTCTGGGCGTCCGTGAACTGAAATGGACTGGAATGGGCCACTTCACATCAAATGACCACCAGATCTACTACTGTGGACAAGAGGACCACAGAGGAAATGGAGTAGCCTTCCTAATTAATAGTAAAGTGGCTAAAGCAGTGCTTGGATACAACCCAAAAAACAATAGAATGATCTCAATTCGAATTCAGGGCAAGCCATCTAACATCACAGTGATCCAAATATATGCCCCAACCACAGATGCTGAAGAAGCTGAGGTAGAGCAGTTCTATGAGGATCTGCAGCACCTACTGGACAACATGCCTAAAAGAGATGTTATTTTCATCACGGGAGACTGGAATGCTAAGGTGGGCAGTCAAATGACACGTGGAATTACAGGTAAGCATGGGCTGGGAGAACAAAACGAAGCAGGACATAGGCTGATAGAATTTTGCCAAGACAACTCACTCTGCATAACAAACACTCTCTTCCAACAACCTAAGAGACGGCTTTATACATGGACTTCACCAGATGGACAACACCGAAATCAGATTGACTACATCCTTTGCAGCCAAAGGTGGAGGACATCTATACAGTCGCTAAAAACAAGACCTGGAGCTGACTGTAGTTCCAATCACAAACTTCTTATTGCACAATTTAGGATCAGACTAAAGAGATTAGGGAAGACCCACAGATCAGCTAGATATGAGCTCACTAATATTCCTAAGGAATATGCAGTGGAGGTGAAGAATTGATTTAAGGGACTGGACTTAGTAGATAGGGTCCCGGAAGAACTATGGACAGAAGTTCGCAACGTTGTTCAGGAGGCTGCAACAAAATACATCCCAAAGAAAGAGAAAACCAAGAAGGCAAAATGGCTGTCTGCTGAGACACTAGAAGTAGCCCAAGAAAGAAGGAAAGCAAAAGGCAACAGTGATAGGGGGAGATATTCCCAATTAAATGCGAAATTCCAGAGGTTAGCCAGAAGAGATAAGGAATTATTTTTAAACAAGCAATGTGCGGAAGTGGAAGAAGACAATAGAATAGGAAGGACAAGAGACCTCTTCCAGAAAATTAGAAACATTGGAGGTAAATTCCAGGCAAAAATGGGTATGATCAAAAACAAAGATGGCAAGGACCTAACAGAAGAAGAAGAGATCAAGAAAAGGTGGCAAGAATATACAGAAGACCTGTATAGGAAGGATAACAATATCGGGGATAGCTTTGACGGTGTGGTCAGTGAGCTAGAGCCAGACATCCTGAAGAGTGAGGTTGAGTGGGCCTTAAGAAGCATTGCTAATAACAAGGCAGCAGGAGACGACGGCATCCCAGCTGAACTGTTCAAAATCTTGCAAGATGATGCTGTCAAGGTAATGCATGCTATATGCCAGCAAATTTGGAAAACACAAGAATGGCCATCAGATTGGAAAAAATCAACTTATATTCCCATACCAAAAAAGGGAAACACTAAAGACTGTTCAAACTATCGAACAGTGGCACTCATTTCACATGCCAGTAAGGTAATGCTCAAGATCCTGCAAGGTAGGCTTCAGCAGTTCATGGAGCGAGAATTGCCAGATGTACAAGCTGGGTTTAGAAAAGGCAGAGGAACTAGAGACCAAATTGCCAATATCCGCTGGATAATGGAAAAAGCCAGGGAGTTTCAGAAAAACATCTATTTCTGTTTTATTGACTATTCTAAAGCCTTTGACTGTGTGGACCATAACAAATTGTGGCAAGTTCTTAGTGGTATGGGGATACCAAGTCATCTTGTCTGCCTCCTGAAGAATCTGTATAACGACCAAGTAGCAACAGTAAGAACAGACCACGGAACAACGGACTGGTTTAAGATTGGGAAAGGAGTACGGCAGGGCTGTATACTCTCACCCTACCTATTCAACTTGTATGCAGAACACATCATGCGACAAGCTGGGCTTGAGGAATCCAAGGCTGGAGTTAAAATCGCTGGAAGAAACATTAACAATCTCAGATATGCAGATGATACCACTTTGATGGCTGAAAGCGAAGAGGAACTGAGGAGCCTTATGATGAAGGTGAAAGAAGAAAGTGCAAAAGCTGGTTTGCAGCTAAACCTCAAAAAAACCAAGATTATGGCAACCAGCTTGATTGATAACTGGCAAATAGAGGGAGAAAATGTAGAAGCAGTGAAAGACTTTGTATTCCTAGGTGCGAAGATTAGTGCAGATGCTGACTGCAGTCAGGAAATCAGAAGACGCTTAATCCTTGGGAGAAGAGCAATGACAAATCTCGATAAAATAGTTAAGAGCAGAGACATCACACTGACAACAAAGGTCCGCACAGTTAAAGCAATGGTGTTCCCCGTAGTAACATATGGCTGCGAGAGCTGGACCATAAGGAAGGCTGAGAGAAGGAAGATTGATGCTTTTGAACTGTGGTGTTGGAGGAAAATTCTGAGAGTGCCTTGGACTGCAAGAAGATCCAACCAGTCCATCCTCCAGGAAATAAAGCCAGACTGCTCACTTGAGGGAATGATATTAAAGGCAAAACTGAAATGCTTTGGCCACATAATGAGAAGACAGGACACCCTGGAGAAGATGCTGATGCTGATGCTAGGGAGAGTGGAAGGCAAAAGGAAGAGGGACCGCCCAAGGGCAAGGTGGATGGATGATATTCTAGAGGTGACGGACTCGTCCCTGGGGGAGCTGGGGATGTTGACGACCGACAGGAAGCTCTGGCATGGGCTGGTCCATGAAGTCACGAAGAGTCAGAAGCGACTAAACGAATAAACAACAACAACAATTTGCTGTCTTACTTTTTAAACCTGGAAAACTTTAGCAGTGCACTCCTGGGACATTTTGGTTAATGTGAGCCACTAAACTGCAATCATTACATTGATTCATGTCATTCGGTATTTATGTTGAAATGCATTGCATATCCAAGCAAGTGTGAAATGAATATTCAGCTTGGAAAATCAAAGAAAATATTTCGATTTTATGAATTGTTCAAACAACTGTCCATTAAATGCAGGAAGAGTTTTCTTTAAAATATTTTAGAATTTGTAGTACTTCTTCTTATATGAGAAAAGCTACAGTACAGAAGTGATAGAAACACTATGACACCTAGTGGTGTCAAGATATGTGTGCAAGAGCATATGATACTCATGTACCAACTATTGTATTTATTCAAAATTTTGTACGAATAAAGTTACAATATGGAAGTGATATCTATTTTTTTAAAATTGTTATTCTCTCACTTAATTCAGCCATTTCCTTTTCTACAAAAGTGCAACAAATACAAGTCAATTTTACCCAGAGTAATCAAATTAATTACTGTTTAGAACTTACTTGCACATTGTATGAATTATTTTGATAATGGAATTGCAATTGCAATCCAATTCTTGAAATAACTGTAAAACAAAAAGCCAGAAAAGATCTTCACTCTGTGGCTGGATTCCTACATCTCACTATGCCATGATGTTTTAATAATGGTTTATTGGCTAAGCCATATTGGCTGAGTTAACATACAATGCTAAACTACTGACTGGTTTAAAACACCAAATAGTTCAATTAACATTTCTTGCTCAGCCACAGGAAAACCACACTATGGCCTATAACTTTTCCTTATTTTAAAAAATGTATTTAATTCTTAAGTTGTGGAATGGGGAATATATAGGCAGTTGCAGGATGTGGGTGGTACTGTAGATACATTTAAAGAATAAATAAATATTACCACTCATTTAATCAGAAGCACAGCTGTGTTCACCTTCCAGTGTTCTAGGTAATGGCTGGGCTTTATAATAGACATAATACCCATGTATTTTTCTAGTTGTCCTTATCAATTATAGTAAAAGTGATTGTGGTTATCTTTTTTCAAGCTGTACTGACCAGTAGCTGGGTTCACACACTGCATCTGGAATTTTGAGAACACATGTTCTGACAAAATAACTGCTACAATGGCATGGCCAGTAATCAACCATCCGTGTACTAGGAGACAGAATAATGAGGTTGTTTCCCACCATTCCCTCTAATTGTCTAGGATGTTGTTTACCAAGTCAGTTTATCTTTTCCTTTTTACTGGGTGGGCAGTCAGTTTCAAAAAAACACCAGGCTGCATTATTTTTATTTTGTATGACTACCTCTAGATTATTTTGTGGGGAGAGGGTGAGAGGGCACAGAAGCATTTTTGCAAAGAAGGACTATACTTGAGATAGTCATTTTGCTTCCAGCAAGCTACAGTCCCTTTTTAAAACAAACAAATACATGGCTTTTAGTAAAGGATGAGCTCTGACCAACGACCTCCTTTGATGATGAGTCTCAGTTTCGTGTCACAGAATGACAGAAAAATAGCTGTGTGCTATAATTCATTTTATAGAAGCAGCCATGACTTGTCTCTCTTAAAGAGTTTGTAGTTGCTGACCATTATCACATTATTTTTTTTACAGAAAAATGCTTTTTTTGGGTCTCCATTTAAATAGTGTGGTATTTTAACATAAGATTTTACTTTGCATTTTGGAATTACTGTTAACTGTCTGATCCTGAGGAATAAAATACTTTTAAAAAACCAGTATTTTTTGAAAGCCTATTGTTCACTTAAATCAAAAACTTTCCTTAGTTGAGGCAATGGTATGAATCCTAAAATACTGATATCCTAAAATAATAGTATCAATCCTAAGAAAGCCAGTCTGCTCTCTTTTCTGTGATTGTGGGATACGATCATAGGCATTCATGTACAAGGAGGGAGGAGTAACAAGAGATTCATTTTGACATTATGATGCAGCTACTTGTGTTTGGTGTCATTTTCTTGTCATTGCAGTGAGCAGCAAATGCCAATAGATATCTTATAGTTGTGACAAGAAACTTTTATTCTGTTTTAAGTTCTAAGACCAACTTTAAGCAATACATCCCATAACAGCTCCTAGTGCACTTTTTGTAAGGGCTACTTGATCCTTTAAGGATGCTTTAGGGAGGAGGGAGGGGTTGCAAGGTGCAAAATTCAATAAAACTGTTTTTCCCCTGCTAACCACAATGACATGAAATAACAAAACATACATTGTGACATCAAAATGGTAACCTCGTTTTTGTACTTGCATCCTGACATCAGATGCAAGTCATAGGGTTTGCATTGTGATCACACAAATGTATGGACCTATTTCCTGGAATGTGCAAAGAATACATGTGGAACCTCAATTGCAAGATCATAGATATATTTAATAAAGGGATTTTTAAAGATGAATGTTTGACTTCCCATTTGGGATTCTGCCTGATTTGTCATCTGAAGGTTTATCCTCTGGCATAAGGTAGGTAAAGGTAAAGGTTTCCCTTGACGTAAAGTCCAGTCGTGTCCGACTCTAGGGGGTGGTGCTCATCTCCATTTCTAAGCCTTAGAGCCGGCGTTGTCCGTAGACACTTCCGGGTCATGTGGCCAGCATGACGACACGGAACGCCGTTACCTTCCCGCCAAAGCGGTACCTATTGATCTACTCACATTTGCATGTTTTCGAACTGCTAGGTGAGCAGGAGCTGGGACTAGCAATGGGAGCTCACCCCGCCGCGCGGTTTTGAACCGCCGACCTTCCGATCGGCAGCTCAGCAGTTTAACCCGCAGCGCCACCGCATAAGGTACTATACTTTATATTGTTGTTTATTCATTCAGTCGCTTCCGACTCTTCGTGACTTCATGGACCAGCCCACGCCAGAGCTTCCTGTTGGTCGTCAACACCCCCAGCTCCCCCAGGGATGAGTCCATCACCTCTAGAATATCATCCATCCATCTTGCCCTTGGTCGGCCCCTCTTCCTCTTGCCCTCCACTCTCCCTAGCATCAGCATCTTCTCCAAGGTGTCCTGTCTTCTCATTATGTGGCCAAAATACTTCAGTTTTGCCTTTAATATCATTCCCTCAAGTGAACAGTCTGGCTTTATTTCCTAGAGGATGGACTGGTTTGATCTTCTTGCAGTCCAAGGCACTCTCAGAATTTTCCTCCAACACCACAGTTCCAAAGCATCGATCTTCCTTCTCTCAGCCTTCCTTACGGTCCAGCTCTTGCAGCCATATGTTACTACTGGGAATACCATTGCTTTAACTATGCGGACCTTTGTTGTCAGTGTGATGTCTCTGCTCTTAACTATTTTATCGAGATTTGTCATTGCTCTTCTCCCAAGGATTAAGCGTCTTCTGATTTCCTGACTGCAGTCAGCATCTGCACTAATCTTCGCACCTAGAAATACAAAGTCTTTCACTGCTTCTACGTTTTCTCCCTCTATTTGCCAGTTATCAATCAAGCTGGTTGCCATAATCTTGGTTTTTTTGAGGTTTAGCTGCAAGCCAGCTTTTGCACTTTCTTCTTTCACCTTCATCATAAGGCTCCTCAGTTCCTCTTCGCTTTCAGCCATCAAAGTGGTATCATCTGCATATCTGAGATTGATACTTTATATTACATTTATTAATTACTCAACTTGTCTGCTATTGTATGAGATCTGCCTTATTTATTGCATTGGAAACCAGTTTGTCTAGTTTTTGGATATGTTTAGTTTCACCCAAGCCTGTCATTCTCACAGGACCTCACCCTGAATGCATATTAATATATGGTATGTTCAAAGCAATGCAAATATATTTCCACTGGAATTGCACATAGGTAAAACTATCTGGTTGCTTCAAAACTGATGGAAGCTGGGGCTCGCCCAAATAGTCTTTTTATATCTACGGTACATTAAACTGGCTCTCTGTACTTTTCTTTTACCTGTGGCTGTTTTGTATTTCAATAATACCAAAAGAACTTTTAATCTGAGTTCATACACAGCAAGCTAAACCACAGTTTATTTAATCATGGCTGAATGAATAAACTACATTTGCTAGGTTCTGGCACTAAGCCATGAAGTATGATTTACAAATCACCAAGGCTGGGTTCATATAACATATTAAGCTGGTAGAGGTTATTGCCATTTAAGAAGGGTCTTAAACCCTTTTCCCCCAGGCTTTCCAGTTTAGAAAGTCTGTGGGCCTGGTTTTTAATTGTTACTGAATTTTAGACAGTGTAAGCCTCCTAGAGCCAAGAATTCATTTGAATAAATAAACTTATAAAACAACCTCATCCACACGAAATCCACCTTTCCAATACATTGTTTTATTATTTTCTCTGATCATATATATAGTGAGTGCTTGATTGGTCTGATAAAACTCATACCTTAACAGGGGGTTTTTAAGTTCACTCTAGCCAAATCAGCTCTTTACTTTTTCTGGTTCTACAGAAGAGGCAGCAATTCAAACCTCTACACCAGTGTTTCTCAACTTTGGCTGATTTAAGATGTGTGGACTTCAATTCCCAGCAGCCCCCAGCCAGCCAGGGGAATTCTGGGAATTGAAGTCCACACATCTTAAAGTTACCAAGGGTGAGAAAGGCTGCTCTAACCCATCTGCAAAATTTCTGAACCTCAACTTCCAGCAGCCCCGGCAAGGAATGCTGGGAAGCTTAGTATATTGACTCTTGCCCGCTGTAGCTTCCCCACTTAGATCACCTGCCAGGCCACCCGTAAATGAAACTGGAATGTATACCGCCCCCTAAAGGGAAGCATCAGCAAAGCCGAACTCAGCTCGCCGGGATGTCCTTTTCTTTGGTCTCTGTGATTATCCAGCACTTCCGGGTTGCGAAAGAGACCAAAACAATTGCACCGCTGAGCTTCCCTCCAGGTGTGGAAGACTCCAGCTGAGTCATGTGACCCCAAGAGCTGGCGCCTTTAAAAAGAAGGCCGCCTTGATGGGCGGGGCGAGGTTGAGTGGAGTTTGCGCACTATGGAGGGGCGCGGGTGAGATTGTGGCGAGCGGAAGGGCGGGGGGTGCGACTGGAGACGGAAGCGATCTGGCAGGTAACGGTTGCGCTGCCTTCCCTCTCTTGGCCTCGGGGCGTCCGAATGGCAGGAGGGGTGATGCGGCGGGAGTGCGGCGCGCGGAGGAGCGTTCGCTCTTCTCCTCTCCCCTCCGCCGCGAGGCTGAGAGTTCTGGTCCCCCTTTGCTCGCGCCCCTCTGCTTCTCGTGGAAGAGCCTCGCCGCAGGGCTTTCCTTGTGGCGCTGCGAGGGTGTGCTTTAATCGTACTGAAAGAGGCATTGTTTCCGCCCCGAATACGCACTCGCTGTCCCGGTATTATGCTCGTGGCAGTGTATGTCGGAGGAGGGCCGTTACCCCCCCCCCACCCCCGATTTGGGAAAAACTGGAATGGATTTCAAAAGAGGGAAGGGCTCGGCGTTTCAAGAGGGAACGTTGAATAGTGCTTAACCTTTGCATGGCGCTTCCCCGTGTTCAGCGGGCATCTGGTGAATTAACCGGTGCTAACTTCAAATCCTGTAAGCCCCAGCTAGCGTGGCTATTTGTTGCAATCCAGTTTATGAAATCCAAACTATTGGGCAATGCCAGATTGCCTACCCCCGATTCTAAGTCGGTAAGTATGATTGTCTACCGTAATGCAAATCAGCCTTCCTTACCCGCCACCCTCCAGATATTTGGACTTAAGTTCCCAGAATTCACCACAATTTCCTGTAGGCAGTAAACTCAGAAGTGCAAGTCCACATTTTGTCAGCTGGAAAATGATTGAGTTGGGGAAAGCTAATGCAGATGTTGGGGAAGGGGAATTGAGGCCAAACAAGTGGCTTGCTTAATGTCCCCATATCAGTTGGTGTACCACGCTACTGAAATTTGGAGGCATATTTGGTGAACTTCAGCACAGTTTGGGGAATTGAGGTTGGGGATGGGAACTGTTTTCTTCTCAGATGCTTTCTGCGCCCAGTTCCCCTGTTAACCTCCCCCCAAAACAAGGAAAAGGGCTGAAACTTTTTTGTCCTTCTGTTTCCAGAATTGCACTGCCACTGGATGGCTTGTAGCTGCCTCTGAAAGGCCTAGAGGCTGTGTTTCAGCCCGACTTCCCAAAAGTCATCTACTGTAGCTCTACTTTCCAGTGTAGCTGGCTGTTCTGTTAAACAGTACTATATATCTAAAGGATTCTGTAAGACATTGATCAGTACCTCCAAAGTGTAGTTTTTAATTATCGTTCTGAATATGACTGATGATTTAGTGTCTCAATAATTAGGAACATCACTGTCAAATGTTACAGATAACACCTCCAAACATACAGTATTGCTTTTAGTAAGTTGAGTTTCCAATAACAGCTTTATGTTGCCATTTTTTGTTTGTTGATCTTCACCAGAGTTCAAGTACATTAAATTTTTTTAAAAAGCCATTTGTTTCTCTAGTTAAATCTATTTTCTCTTCTGAAATTGCTATTAATTTTTTTTTAATAAGCATGTTCCCTAAACTAGTGCCTAAACAACTTTTGAGGAGGCTGCTCACCAGCTGGGAAGGCACAGCTGGAAAAAAGGATTCACCCTCCTGCATATCCCAAATCTGCTTCAGAAAATTGAGAAATGATTTGGAACAGAATTGAAGGCAAGACAAGAAGAACAAATCCTGCTTGTGCTAGTGGAGCTCTGCTAGCATGCCATTGTATTATTATTATTATTATTATTTGCCATCGAGTAGTTTTCGACTCCTAGCAACCACATAGATTTTCTCCATGAATGTCATTGGAAGCTACCCATTATTAAGTCAAAGTGATCGCAATATATTTGAAGTCATAAATGATAGAGTTCAAAGGGAAAATGTTGGCCAGATCATGAAAACAAACAAACACGGAATTTAAATTAAATATAGTTTCAAAAGGCAAACAAGATTACTAAATAGATTATCAGCATAAGAACGAATGTATATTTAAATACATCAGAAACAGAAAACACCCAGACAATATAGTTTTAGATAACTTAGGCATCCTCAGATTGTTGTTACATTTATTTTGGTAAGCTGAATTTATTCTGTTTTAACCTCTTTATTGGAACAAGGAGTGTAAACTGGTCCTCTGATTTATGTGGCATAAATCTTGTTAGAGAGCCAGTTTGGTCTAGTGGTTAATGCAACAGGCTAGAAACCAGGAGACTTTGAGTTCTAGTCCCACCTTGGGCACGAAGCCAGCTGCTTTCTCTTAGCCCTAGGAAGCAGGTAATGGCAAACCATTTCCAAAATCTTGCCAAGAAAACTGCAGGGACTTGTCCAGGCAGTCTCTGAGAATTGGACACGATTAACAGAGTAAAAAAAAAATCTTAACTAAATAAATGTTTAATAACATAGAAGAATCCTAAGAAAATTGCAAAGGAGCTATAAATGAATTTTTATTTATCTTCAGTGCCAGAAGTATTGTAAGTCATATCTGAGCTATTTTTGCAGAGGGAGAACACCTGAGAAATTACGTGAAATTGATTCAGTTAATATATATCGCCTTCTAACCAATTTTCTGGGTATGGCTTACATAACAATAAAATACACAATCTAGTAATAGTAAAAGCAATAATTAAACCAATATGTCATGAAGCTTGGCAGAATAGAAGAGAGTTCCGCCCACATGAAAAGAACAACAGTGTAGGTGGCAGGTGTGCTTGGAGTGGAATTCCAAGAAAAATACCCTACAAAAAAATTTCTTTCGCTGGTTGCCACTCATCTTTCCTACAATAGTACACCATCTAGAAGTGACTTTTCAAAGGTGATCATGAATGGATAGGCAGGTTAAACTGGGAGTGGGATTCAGGAATATGCAACTACAATAGTTGTGATTAAATGATTAGCTGAAATTTGTTTCCCTGCAATTTCCAAACTCTAATTTGAGTACTGAGTACCTGAACAACTAAAAGTCAGTTTGCGCTGTCTAATACAATGCCCTATCATGTCTCTCTTTCATTGTGCAAACTGATTACTATAGTTTGTGGTAGCTAGAGATGTTTGGATCACAGTAAATACTTAAGTAAAAATAATTCTATCTACTCTGTTTGTGCGGGGGGTGGGGCACCAGTTTTGGAAACTCTTAAGAAAGTGGAACTTAGAAATAAAATGACCAACTTCAACTCAACCCTAGCAAGAAAGGGGTGGCTTTGGGGTTTTGTCCCCCCAGGGTCTGGGGTTATGTCATCCTTGACTTTGGATGGGGTTGCACTTCCTCAGATGGAGGTGATGTGCAATTTGGAGGTCTTCCTTGTCTCCTGGCTACTGCTCAATGAGCAGATGGCAGCTGAAGCTAGGGAATCCTTTGCAGAGATTCACTTGCGTGCTAGTTGCTCCCTTTCCTGGACCAGGAGGCCTTTCTCGTGGTCATTCCTTCACTTCCCATTTGGATCACTGCATTGCGCTCTACATGGAGCTGCCATTGAAGACCATTCAGAAGTTACAACTGGCCCAGAATGCAGCAGTGGGCACAGTGTTGGGAATCCTTAGGTTTGCCCATATTACACGCCTCTTGTGTGAGCTGCACTGGCTCCCAGTTTTCTTCTGGGTGCAATTCAAGGTGCTGGTTATTACTTGTAAAGCCCTACATGGCATGGGACCAGGTTATCTGCAGGACCAACTTTCCCTGAGGACACATGTCTGTTCCATCAGAGCCGAAAGGGTGGGCATTCTCCAGGTCTCTTCCCATAAACATTACTATCTTTGGGTCCTCGGAAGTGTGCCTTTTCTGTTGTAGCCCTTGCTGTCTGGAACACTCACCCCACTGAGATCTGACAGGCCCTCCCTTCTATCCTGGGCAACATTTAAAACTTGGTTCTTCCCCAAGGTGTTGGGATAGGGTGAGGTCAGGGTGGGATGAAGTGTGGGTGCATCAAGGAAGTGTGGTTGTGGCCCCAGCTTTTTCTGTTTTCAGTTTTATTGTGGTTGGTTTTATATTGTTTTATTGGTTGTAAGCAGTCCAGAGTTGTTTTAAGATGGGTGGCTATACAAATGTAATAAATAAAATAATGAACAGAAGGAAGCAATAGAAAAAGATTTTTTCCTTGTCTCTAACTATAAATCAAAATCACTTAATAAGCAGCTGATAGAGCAGACAACAGTACTTATTTCACGTAATGATTAATTTATGGAATTCCCTGACATAAAATGTTGTAATGATTATAAACATAGACAACTTTAAAGTAATTAACTGGGCTTCGATGTGCTAATGAGTCTTAGCCAGTTGCTAAGGGATGAGTAAAATAGCACGTCTCTTGCTTGTAACTTGGCTCTGTACCAGTTGGAAATAAGTTACTGATTTAGATGGATCATTAATCTGATCCCAAAGGCCTGAACATTTTTTTAAAAATTTGTAAATAAAGCCCTCATACTGGTCAGTTACAGGTTTGAGCTAAGATAAAAGCATGAAGTCATTTGGTGGTATACTGAGAATTTAGAATGGACTTGGCAAGCCACTCATCATTTAGAACAAATATACCTCTTTGGCTTTAAAAGAATTTTCAAATCTGTCCTGATTTTTATATACATACTTTTCCTGTGCAATTGTTCCTTCCCTCTCTTCCCTCTGTGCCGCCTTACTAAAACTGCTTTTTGTCCTCAAAGCTATCATTTGCTGAAACAGGAAAATGGCTTAGAAGAAAGACTGAAATCTCATCACTGCAGCACTTGGACTACATCTGGATAGGGTCACTTACACCTGTTGTTTTTAACTAAAGAAATCCAGAGCCTGGGTTATCTCTTCATAATGAATATCTTAGCACATTAGGAAGCTATTTAATGTGAAGACATTTAACACTTAACATTTAACACTTTTTCAGATAACTGTAATCTGACGATTCAAAACAGCAGAAATTCCTTATTTATGTGTTATGTAAACATACTAAAGGGGTAATATGATTCAGATAATCATGTGGGTTTAAAAGCCAAGTCCTTGTTTTTTTGTTTGTAGTGGTTTTTTTAAAGGAATAATTTAGCCTAGATGTGTTTCTGCACTTCCTGGAAGAATGACAGATGACAAAGATGTACTCAGAGATGTGTGGTTTGGACGAATACCAACCTGTTTTATGTTATATCAAGATGAGAGTACCGAAAGGGAAGCGGAACCGTACTATGTAAGTATTTAACTCCATGAAAGACCTATAGTTGAAGAACATCTTGGCAGGGTTCACACATCATACAAAGTCATAATGTGGCTTGGTTTTGGCTTAGTGTGATATATCAACCCAGGGAAATATTCAGTAACTTATGGTTCAGTAAACCATAATGTAACAAGATGTGCAAATCCAGTCACCATCTTGCATATTTGATTTTACTAAATGGTTGCTAATGCATCCCTTCGTTATATAAATCTTTTATGTTGATAAAGCGTTGGGTCCCTATTTCAGGCCAGCATTATTAACATTAAGTTTGGTAAAGGATTTGATTTCATTATAGGGCAGTCTGACTCTGCCGTTCTATCTGGCACATTGTCCCACTTTTCTGATACAAGGCCATATGTTCAATTTCTGTGAAGCTCTATGAATCAATCTTCGCCAAACAGGAAAGGGTAAAGTATAGTAGGCAACAAAAAAGGCTGAAGGAGTATCTTGGGATATTTACATTAAACAAAAATCCATGCTGTGTAATACCTTCTTAGATTAACTCAAGTTTCTGACTTCCTAAGAACTATTCATTTACCATCTTACTTGATGAAGAGTTCTGAGAAACCAAAATGCGTGCACACTGTTTGTACGTTTTGAGTTGGCCTGATAAAGTTATTGACTCTCTTTGTCTCTTCATTCTGTGCTACTTGCCTAGCTTTTCCTTTTCCCTTCCCTTCCCTTCCCTTTCCTTTTGAAATAGCAGTATGAAAATATGGGGTGACTTATTTCCTATTTTACTTACAAGAGTTCATTAATGACATGAAAATTAACCAATTTTCACTGGTGTCCTGCAACTGATGGTCATTGCAAGTAACATCCTTCTGCATGTGCATAGAATTCCATTTGTTCATAAAAGTATGTTTCTTACGCAATTATATTTTCTCTATGAGGCCTGAAGGTTTGCCTGAACCTTTAACTAGTATGCGTCTAACTATGCATTGTGGATTGTGTCCTTTAACATGTTTGCCCACAATTTTTAACTTAATTGCTTGAATGTGAGTCCCCTTAAACACAGTAGCTTACTTGCAGGTAACCATAAACAGATTCAGGCTGTTACTATGCAATTGATGCTCATACGTGTGACACAGCAGTATGTTATTTAAAATCATATAACATGCACTGGAATTAATGTTTAATTGGCTAGAATCAGAAGAAGTTTTGTTAAATAAATGCGCATTGCCAAAAACAGGGGGGGGCTTTACATGCAGACACTGCCCAGTAAAGTATAACATTTTTATTTGTACTGTAATTCCTCTGTCTTACATTTCTTTGCGGACTGAAGCACCAATAATGCCTTATTGTTTTAGCAACGTCTTATAATGGTAGAATAGGAAATGTTCCTCTCTCTTTGTCTTTCTCTTTCACTCTGTGGTAATCCCACGCAGTGCATTTTAATTTTTATAGTTTATATTTTAGCCTCCATTACAAATTCTGAATTAAACCCCTGCATTCTGTTTTAAATCAGACAAAATATGCAAAATCCATTTTTTCAAACTTCCTTTTTCAGCTGCTTTTACCCAGGATAAGCTACCTGACACTTGTAACAGACAAAGTGAAAAAACATTTTCAAAAGGTTATGAGACGAGAGGACATCGGAGAAATATGGTTTGAAAATGAAGGCACCCCTTTGAAATGGTGAGTTAGTTAAACTTTTGATGTGTGTCTGTATATCAAGTTGTATAAAGTTAGATCTGCCGGCAGCCATTTAAAAGTCAATATGCCAAAGAAACGGTTGTCATTTTCTTCTTCTCAGTCATGGTCTTAAAGGATTGCATATATCTAGAGATCATAAGTTAGTTCTTCTTTCTATTAAATAAAATTATAATTTAGGGATTTAAAGTTTTAGCATTTGTCTGTGGCATAGGAATAAAGTTGTTATAGTCTTCTACAGAGGTAATTCTCCCATTGCTTAATTCAGGAATGATTGATGAGATTATCTGCATCACCCTTTCTCTTTTTGGAACACATGGAACCTGCTTGAAGGAGCATAAATGTTATGCTGATGGTGATTTCTGGTTAAATGAATGTTTGCTTGTTTCAAATTTTGATTATGCTATCTTAGACATATATCCTGGTTAGTAAACCACTGGCACAGACTAAGGAAGAAATTGCATATAAGTATTTCTTCTGCTACTGCCTGCCCATACTTCTAGGGCATAAATAACCATAACCATATCCATAATTGAGTGGTAGTGATTGTGATTAAGCAAGAATCTTTGCTAATCTCAAATAGGATTTGAAAAGAGCTTGGAATTGTATAGCTTTATGCATACTTAAATATGGTACTTTATTAATGCACATGCCAAGTAATTAGCATTTTAGCAAGGAAGGGGTAGGGCGGAAAAGAAATCATGATCCTATGGTCTTTTCCTGACATAAAGCATTTGCATGCACCTTAATTACTATATTATACATTTGGCAAATAGGGAAGTAGTTACTAATGCAAGCTATCCTAAAATGTTGATTCCATCATATATAATAAGAACAATACAATAACATCTACATCTGCAGTCTTAATATTTTTCAACATTCTCACAGCATTTATGATTTCCTTTCCATCTGTTTCTCTCTGGACATTAACATTTATAGCATTCATTTCATAATTTTTTATTTTTAATTGTAATCACCCTGATAGATGCTCTATGCTTTTCACACACTTTAAATACAATTTTATATTTTCATCAAAATAACTTTCCAACTTCTCTTCCTATTTTAATTTTAACCGTTCCTTGCTCTCCTTGGCTATAATTTTGGCAACCATCTTTTTTTCTCTGTGCATGTTTTACATTCACTTTTGGGGTTCTCTCATACTCATTTTTGGGGTTACCAGTTTCTTACGCGCATTGTTTTACTTGTCCACTCCCTGTTTCACGTCATAAGTTCACTAAGTATCCGTGTTCATATTCCCTAATAGTCAAACTCCACACACTTCCAGGACACTCTGTAAAATATGTTTTTTCTCTCATGTTCCAAGCAGCTTCCACATCTTCTTTCCTTATATCAACTTCTATTCATGCTGTTGGGAAGTACTTCATACCTCCTTGTCCTGCACTCATTTTATTTTCATTCTAATTTTTTTTCTCTTCTTTTTTCTTCCATGTCTTTTTTAAAATCCATTTTGAATGCTATTATTTAAAATCTGTTCTTTTTTTATGCAAGCTTTATGAACTAAGATTAAAAACCTATGACTGATCCTGAAGTTTATTGTACCTCTTATATAAAATAATTTCATTGTATCATTTTCTTCAAAGCTCAGTGATTAAAATACTACTTTGATATATCTCTCCAACAGCTGCATAGATTATTTATGAAAGAGTAGATATCCTCCACGTGTTGAATCCATAGGATTTAAGGTCAGGAATATATTACAACTGCTGCTATGCCAGCTTTGTAAAATTTGTAGTTCCTAGAATCTGGGTCGATGGGGAAAAGAGGGAGATTTACCTTTCTTATCTCAATGTTCTGGGGCTTTACCCGTAGTTATGAATGGCAGCCTCCAACCACACAGTGCAGCTCTTCGGAACACTAGTAGGGAGACAGCCTGCTCTTGATAATCATACTTATTCCCACTTACATACTTACCCCTTTTTTCTCTTTAGCCTTTTGTGGGTCATCTTTTTGGGCTATGCTATTGTATACACATAGAGTTTTTTCTGTGAAGACAGTTCTGCTAACTATTTTTGATAAGTTTCTTGCAATTCTTCAGTTGCACAATACTGGTGTCTCAGAAATATTTCCTACTTGAAAGTAATGAAACTGAAAACTACTCTTTTTGTGGTGTTTTTTAGTTGGTTAATAAAGCTGTCCTACCATCTTAGGACATCTGTATTAAAATCCAGGTATGAGTTTGCTTATATTAATTTCTAGTAATCAATACTAGCATAGTATATTATTTGAAAAAATGGTGTGTTGCAACATCATATTGAAGCCTGACATTTTTGTGGCAATCATGGCTTATGCCACAATAAATCATTTAGTCTTCAAGGAGCTGAAACACTCTTCCAACTTTTTTTTTACTATTCTAGACTAGTACAGGTACCTTCCTTGAATTTGAAAACATTGTACTGTGGCTCAGAAAAGGCTGCATTAAGTACGTGAAGCTTAACACACACACACAAAAGCAAAAGCAAAAACCAGACTGTTGAAAGCATAGCTATTGGATGCGTGTGTTGATACCAGACTTTAGTTTATCATAGCCAGCAGATGGTGCTAAATAACTGCATATAGTACTTTTATCATATATGTCATGTTCAGCTTTTCCTGTGCGTAATAGGTCCCTTTGATCACACAAACAAGTCAAATGTATGAACTATTTTACTAGGCTGAAGTTGATAAATGATGTCTATGCTCCATGATTAATATTGGATCCCCAAATTAGAATGGAATTCTAGCTTGTGCTTTGTTATTGTAATTTTATATTCCTTCCATTTTAATGCTAATGTTCAGTTATTGTATTGTTAACAAGAATTTTATGGATGAATTGTGGGTTTTATAACACTCAATATATTTTTGAGGATATGACCAGAGGTGCAGATCTGTCTAGATCTCGGCCATTTTGTTATGGAAAGAACAATCTTTCATATCACTCTTGACTTCAGAGTCTGTTATGTGCATATTCATGCAATAATAGATCCATTTTGGTGAACGATACCATTCACTTTTTTAAAACTCCATGATGCATTCCTATTCTGATCATTGTTATTCTTTCTGCCTTACAAAAAGTTATTTGCCTCAGGTTTGACAAAGAGGGCTAGATTAATTAAGAAATCCCACAACTTTCAAAATTCCCCACAGTTAGTAGGGAGATCATGAAAAATATGCCTACCACAATAGTAGCAGTTTTACAACTATGAAATTACATGCAAAATATATGACCTTAGAAACTGTGTGTTGTCAGTTTTTTACTAAAGTAAAAGTTTCATTGTTTTATAATATTAAAATAGTATTACTTTATAATAATAGTACAAAAATATCTTTATTTTTGGAGGAGGTATTTGCACATCCTAACATTGCAGCCTTATGTGATTTCTTTTGTTAAGATATTTACAAGAGCAAAATTAAGGTCTTTGAATAGTAATAGGATTTCTGTTGCAAATCTTGTGTCTAATAGTGTATCTTGCAGCTTTAGAGAGTCCATCTCCCTACTTTTTCCGTTTAAGTATTTATCACTTTTGACTTCTGGTGGGGACAGGGCAGACTGAACAGCTGTGCCTGCAGGCTCAGCAGGCAGAACTGATAGTGCGGCAGGTTTTTACTGAAGCTCAGAAGTGTTTTTCTGTAAAAAGCAAAACACCTAGAATCACCCCATCTGTCTTCTGGACAGCTGCTTGCAGCCAGAAGATTGCAAACAGCGTTCGTGCTCAACTGGTAAGAGCTAGCTGGGAGGCTGGGACGTCACCATTTCCAAGCCGTGCTGTAGCCTTAAAGGGACACTAAGACTGGCCACCCCATTTCTAAATCACTAATTTGTTTTTGTTTTTTTAAGTATATGTAACCCCAAGAGAGTAAGGGGGCGTTGTGGCTCAATGGTTAAGACGCCAGGCTTGTCGACTGGAAGGTTGCAAGTTTGGCGGTTCGAGACCCGAGCGCTGCTTGACAGAGTGAGCTCCCGCACTCACCCCAGCTCTTGCCAACCTAGCAATTTGAAAGTGTGCAAATGCGAGTATATAAATAGGTACCGCTTTGGCAGGAAGGTAACAGCGTTCTGCGACTGTCATGCTGGCCACATGACCGTGGAAGTGTCTTCAGACAACGCTGGCTCTTTGGTCATGAAACGGAGATGAGCACTGTCCCCTAGTGTTGGACACAACTAAATGGGAACCTTTACCTTTTACCCCAAGAGAGGCTTTCTACAGCAAGGAGAAGCTGGTTCTCTTGGTGCTTATTGTTATTTTTTCGATCAATTTTTTAAAAAAAAATCTTTTTAAGTTTTGGACTTTGTTTTCCATCCAAATATTGAGGATTGAGAGTAAATAATTGTCTTCCTTTTATTACTAAATTTAAAGATATTAGTATTTTCCTACATGTTGAATCGGCTGTTTTGAACTTTCAGTTTTCTGCTTCTACTTTCCCTGGGGAACTGTCTGCATATCTCACTTTTGCTTGTGTAAACACATTCCGGAATTCTTTCATACCTTCGACTTTTGTTGGTTAAGCTCCTAGGGGGCACCATAATCTACTGCTTGAGACATGGAAGATTTTAAACAGACTTTCTCTGACTTCCACTGAGATTTTAAACAGATTCTTTCTGATTCCTACCAAGTTTTTATGGTAGGCATTATGGAAAATATGAGGTCTAAAATGTGTCATCTGGTTGGGGATGTCGTGGATGAAACTGAGGAATTTAACAGTGACAGAAATGTCTCTTCTAAGAATGAGATTGGGACTTCTGTTGAAATGCTGGATGAATATTGAATAGTCGAGTTGGAGAAATTAAAGGGAGAGATTGAGTTGTAAGCCATAAGTGAAATTGATCTTCTGATGGAATGCCATGGAAAAGAAGGGGTTATTGCGTATGGGAGGTCTGCTGAGGAGAAGTTGGAGTTCTTGAGCAGGGCAGTTGGGCTGTTTGATTTTTTTAAGAAAAAAGCTCTGTGCGCATTGTGGGGATATGTAAATGCTGTGGTTTATTTTGAAGCTGGTTAGGGGTTTAAGAATATTTATCTGGATTACTTTTAGGGTTTGGCTGATTTCATTTATCTTTAATGATTTGGATTAAGATTATTAAGGTATAATAAAAAGTAAATGTCTGGTTTTGGGTTTAATATGATTAAAATTATTAAAATTGTTGTATTAAGTACAATGGCAGACAATTTATTTGTTTTTTAGTTTGATTTTGATTATAGTAGACAATGTATAGAATAGTAGTAGGAAGGAAATAATTAAATGTTATCTTGGGGAAGTTGATTAGGAGGTTTATATATATTTTTTCTTTTAATATAAGAGGAGAGAGCAACTGTATTTAGTGGTTTTTATAATGTGCCAATGGAATGATTTATAGAAATAATGTGATTTTGGTTTAATATAGAATAAGGGATTGATTATGGAAAATTGTTGTTTATCCTTGCTGTTAAAAGTCGGAAGTCACCTCTTTTTGTAATTTGGAATAATTTTCTCTTGGGTTTCTACACTTTTTTAGTTTTTTCTTTCTTTTTTTTCTTTGTAGTTTTTTGTTTTTCTGTAGCTTTTATCTTTGCTTGAAACTTAAATACTTTTTTTATAAGAATTTTATTATCACTTTCAGTTCTGTCAGCATCAGCCTTGAAGTTTGACAAGAGCTACCAGTAAAACTTTCAGAACATGAGGTTAGACATGGGTTGGAATTTTTCATTTGACCACTTTCTGAAAAATCTAAATGACAGCATGACTCTTTGGAATTAAAGGTTAATTTAGAAGAAGCCTTTGATTTACTTTACTTTGTCTGTATATGTAGAGGAGTCAATTTTTTCTTTTTTTAAAAAACCTGGGTTCTTTTCTTCTATATAGCCATTACAAGTTTTCCTGTACCTGCAGGATTTTAGCTAATCTAGTAGTTTTTTTCTTTTTTATAGTGGTTGATAGAAGCCTAATAGGACACACATTTGTTCCACTTTTGCTTTACTGAAAACCGAAAGGACATAAGTAAAGAGACATAAGTAAAGAATTCTCTCTGATGAAATGGTGCTGTAAAATAAAGAAGTGGTTATTTTTACCAATCCAAATCTGATGCAGCCTTGTAGCATTGGTGGTGGTTTATGTATACAATTATGGATCTTGCATATTTTACTATGGCTGCTGTAAGTAACTTCAGATTCTTGACACCAGACCCCTGAGATTTCTCAGTAACTTACGATAGCTGTGCAGTTGTCACTGCTGCAAATCTTGACAAAAACAATTTTCTCACATAAGACAAGTGATGTAAAAGAATTTTCAAGGTGGTACAGTGAGCAGTGAGTTCTTCCCTCAGTGTGACGTGGATAGTCTTTGTTTCTGGGTTATTAATGTGTCATAGACTAAACTACCTTAGAAGATGGATGGTATGTGTACATCTGTAGCTGCTTTTGCTTGTGTTGCTACTTCCCCAAAGATTGCCACTAAAAAATATGAAAATGTTATTGCCTCAATTCATATTTAAAATATATATTGATGTGTGTTCATGCATATGTCAAATTTGCTAATTAAATTTTTATCTGGAGGTACCTATCAAGTCATTTTTTATCTCTTATCATTCAGCTTAATTCTGTGGTTAGGCCTATGATGTCAGTCTGTTTGAAGGTCTGACATCTTTGGAAATGATGGAGAGGAGGTGTGGTTATTTAGCACTTTATTAATATACCTAGTTTTCTGCAAGAGTGATGTCACTTTATCTGATTTAAGCAAATGAATTTTACTGCCAACTAAACAACAGAACGTAGCTTATATTCAGTTGAGAGGATGCATATGACCTTTCCTTTCTGTTCAAACTGCTTTTGTTTATTAAAATGATCAAACCAGGAATGTCAAAATATGTGTAAATATAGAATTTCTGGTGTGTCAGAGAAATGCATGCAAATTCTTCTTTTCATTTTTCACATAGCATACTTTTTTCATTATGACCAATTTGGATGAAAAGTGGTTAATTTTAAGTACACAATTACAGCACACTTTCTGAATCTGAATCCCTTCAGGAGTTTGTCAGCTATTATCAGAACTAGTTAGCAGGGCTGATGGTCAAGAATAGTATAGATCAAATAGCTGAAGGGACACAAATTGGAGAAAGATGATTTAAATCATGGTTTCTGATCCTGGATTATTGTCTTAAACCATAGAAAAAATTAAGCACAGCTCCAAGCTTGCAAATAATAAACAGTTGAAAATCAGAGCAGAAACTTCCAATTCATAGCTGTGCCAGAAGAGAATTCAACATTTATTGCTAAAATGAATTTGGCTAATGCCCTGGTTAGAATGGTTTTCCCAGAATCACTGGGGTAGCTGCCACTGGCAGCAGCCATGATACTGAATAGGTGAGCATTTGATCTTTAGTCCATAGTGGATCTAGGATGTGATTTGATCAGGATTCCATTCTGTGCACAATGATTATGTACTGGACTACAAAGTAGTTGATGAACATGGCTTTTAATTCAGGCTATTTGTTTTAAAGGTTTATGGAAAATGTTGAACTATTAATCTTTTTGTGATGGGATTGCACATTTTTAGCAGTTTTTTTCACTATCAGAGCATAGCATGATGGGGATTGTGATGACACAATGACTACAAAAGGAAATGGAGTCTAAGCATTCAGCCTTTTACACTGGAGGGGATTTTTTTAATAAATAAAATTAGTGTGCTAGGTCTGATTTGCTTGTCATTTTCAGGGGCTCCAGGCACCATAAAACATTGTACTGTTACAATTCTTGCAGTGCAGCTTATAATTATCATTGTTTTTTCTCCTTTTAGGCACTATCCCATTGGTTTACTATTTGATCTTCATGCTTCAAATGCAACCCTTCCATGGAATATCACAGTACATTTTAAGGTATATTTGCAATATATCTTTTTAATGTATACTTCAAAGCTATATATTAGAAGCAGGATTTGGGCTTTAATTTCTGGAATTATAGGGAAGTGGTAAATATCAATAGATAACAAGGAACATAAAGTAGTTGATGAACATTGCTTTTAATTCAGCCTATTTGTTTTAAAGGCTTATGGAAAGTGTTGAACTATTAATCTTTTTGTGATAACAAGTAAAAGTTTTGTATATTATTTGTTTTCAGAGTAGCATGTTTTTATTGCTCTCCAGTCTCACTATCATTTTAAAAAAATGTAGCTATAATAGCTATTTGGGGGACGGAAAAGAAGTGCATAAACATTTCTATTAAAATATTTTTGTCAGAACTTGCCTACCCATTTTCATGCATACCACATGTAGTTCAATTGCACTGAAATGAAGAATAATTAGGAAACCTTTCAGGCATACAGAAAGTTCCAAGAGTAACATGTGGAAGGAACAGAATAGTGGTACAAATTACGATGAAGTAAAAACATAGTTTGTTATGTAGGCAATAGTATGTGTGATCAGGACAACTTTGTATGCATATAGAATCCTACCATAAGGGAAATACTGAACAAGAGTGGTGTGCCTGAGAGGATACCAAACAGCAAACCGTTGTTCTCCAAAAGAACATTACACCTAGAGATCCAGCAGCCGATTGGAACAATGTTCTAAAGACAGATGAGATGAAGATGGAACTCCTGTTTGAAGAAAAAGAAATACTGTATTCCAACAAAATGATCTCATCTCAGCCATAAACTATGGTTTGGGGTGCGTGGCAGCCTCAGAACCCAGAAGATTGAGGGAATAATGAGGTCTGAATTATATCAAATTGTCAAGGAGAATGTCCACAAATTGACACTTTAACAAATGTGGGTCATGCAGCATGGCAGCAATCCTGAACATACAGATAATGGCTGAAGTGGAAAAAATTTTGTATTTTGCAATGGCAGAGTCAAAGCTTGATGTTAACCCAATTGAAAATTTGTAGCGTGACCTGAAATGAACAACTCTTGAAAGACAGCTCAAAATACTAATACACTAAAGCAATTCCATAAAGAGTAGTAGGCCAAAATACCTCCAGGCCAATATGGGATTGCTGAATAGGTATAGGAAATGTTTGCTTGAAATAATTGTTGCTAAAGGAATTGCCCACAGTTATTTAATCTAAAGCTTTACAAGCTTTTCCTGCCACAGATAGGGAATTTTGGTTCAGTTTGTTCAACAAGATAGTGTACTGTTTTGGGTGTTGTTTGTTTAAGAAGAGTATCTTTATTAATAGGGCTTAGATGAAGCTTAGCTGACATTTTAGGTCAGAGTATTGTAAAAGTATGGGTAGTTCTTAAAGGTACACAAACTTGCTCTCATCACTGCAGATAAGCTTTGAGATAGGAGAACCGTTAGCCAAGCTTAGCATGATATTCAACCATGAGATGGCTTCATCAGCTCAGCCAAGAAGAAAGCAGAGAATGGAATCCTTAACATACTAGGAGCAATTCATGGCTTTCTCTGATAAGCCATAGTCCTGCATACTGACTTCAGGATTGCATACTGAAAGTTGGCTCACCAATGAATGTATAGCTCATTAGCCATTCCTCCATGTTGGAGGCCAGTTGGTGTGAACCAGTGTGTTCATTGCTGAGTTGTAAGTCTGGTAAAGTATGACGTCTCCTCTCCCTCATTAAACATATTGTGTCTTAATATATTAAGCCAAATTTCCACTTCCCTAATAATGTTCTTTGCTCTCCCTTTGCTCCTCCAAATTACTTATTTTTGAATATCTTTTGAATTTTGATTATAATTTCATATTTCTAGAACTTTCCAGAAAAAGATCTTCTGCATTGTCCCTCTAAGGAAGTAATTGAAGCTCATTTCATGGCTTGTATAAAAGAAGCAGATGCCCTGAAGCATAAGAGTCAAGTAATTAATGAAATGCAAAAAAAGGATCATAAGCAACTTTGGATGGGGTTGCAGAATGGTAAGAGCCACTTCACATATTTGAATCTATGTTCAACCATTTAAAACACCTTGGGGCTAAGGGAATATTGTCAAGACATTTCCAGTTTCTGTTATGGGGATTGCTGGTGAAGAAGAGGGGGGCCCTCTTCTTCACCAGCAGTCTCCATAACAGTTTCTGCTTGTACTTCAGGAATTCAGGAAATTGGAATGTAAGATATTCATTTTATAATCAATGTCCTAATAAGTTATGCAGACATAACTTTATAACAAGGGATCCACAGGTTAACTGTTTGCTATCTTCTTTCAAGTCAACTTTTGATTAAGGAATGATAGATCATGGCAAATAAACTTTTCATCTCTAATACCAAAATGCCAATCAGATAGTGAGATGTTGGTAGATCTGGTAAAAAATCGAACTTGCAAAGCCTGATAGATCATATGCTACAGGAAGGCAGATTTTTTTTTAAATTGAGAGCTTTATTGAGCTCTATTGAGAGTCATTGAAAGTTGGGCAGCATAAAATAATTTCTCTTAGTGAAAGTATAGTATGTATGGGCTTATTTATCTAGGAATCAGGGATAGCAGTTACTTCCAGAAAGAGGGGATAATGGTGAGCAGAGAGAAGGAGACAGAAGTAGGTATGTGTGGCTTCACAGGCCCAATTGAAGGGCAGGCTGGTTATAGCATAGTTGCAAACTCCACAGTGTTTTGTGGTTGCACCACAAATTTTCAAACTCATCTGTGTTATCTGGCGAAGCAGTGGTTTGCGGAAACTTGGTGATGGGCTGCTGAGATGAATAAGAGTAACTGATGGTATTGATCACTTTGAAGCAACAATCAATCACACCAGGTTGCAGAGGACGGAGAAGACTGAATAGCAGGATGAGCAGAGAGGCCTTCTCAATTAGTAGTTCTGTTCTTCTGATTTTAATCTTTGATAATGGTCTAGGTGCTGTTTCTTATAAGACAATTTTTATTTCCAACCATGCATTATTTAATTTATTCTCATAAAATATCTCATATTCTCAGCAAAATTAGAATTGTTGGAATTAATAATAATCAGTATTTTTTTCATTAGAAAAGCTGTGTGGAGAGAGGGCACTTGAAAGTATTAATTAAATGAGTTGAACTGTTTAGGGTTTCAGTGCTGGCATTGTTTAATCAGTTTATCTAAGACTTTTGATACTAAAGGTTTGAAGCAGAAGTGTTGCTTGCCTTGTTTGGGAGAACTTTGTGGTAATCCAAGATAAGAGGTTGCCCAGAAATGTTGGTTTTATAGGTTTCAATGTGTGTCACTGGAAACTGCACCTGTAGAACCCAACAGATAATATTTTGAAAACTTTCAAAGGCTAATTTTGTATTTGAGCCATTAGTAAAAGAGAAATAAGAAAAACTTATGAAACCAAGATAACTTTTTAAAATACATGCTCTATCTTTCAGTATGGCTTTCATTATATATGGGATGATGTTAAACTCCTCTGTGAAACAATATTCATGACCACAAAAAAGAAAAGAAAGTAGCAGTTGTTACAACTGCCTGATGGTTAATGATACATCTGCAAGTTGCTTTTTCTATGAAACATTGTGCATTTGTCTTTCTACCTATACTGTTCTAGTACAACTCGTTGCTTGACATAACAAAAATTATGTCTAAAATTCCTTTTTATTTTACCATTTTCCTGAATTTGTAGAGAAACTCTTATAAGTGGTGGGAGTTTACACAGCAAAGACTGATGTAAGGAGACTGAAATGGCACTTCACGTTAATTGCTTTGCTGGTTTACTGTTCTGATAGAGTAAGATGTGAATGACATTAAAAACAAAAGGATTATAGTAATACATAGTAAGTTTCACCCTTGATAATAGAAACACCTACTACACTTACTTATTCTGGATCTTGTGTTGAATTACATTTTCTTCTCTTAAAAGAGCCTATTTGGAAGTATTTTAGAAAATATACATTGAGCAAACTGGTAGTATATAACGTGGAGCTTCAATCCTTTTCATATTACCATGGCAATAACCTCTCTGAAAATGAAATTTGTAGCATTACACTTCATCTCCTTCAACTAATGAGAAGACATCAATAAACTGAGGTGGCACTACTATAACATCTTTTTGATTTACAATAAATTGTGTTCTATATCGGTAGGAAGTTCAGGACCAGATATGTGGTGGTGGTACTGTATATATGTTTTTAAAAACATAAATGTGTATCAAAGCCATAATATTAAAATGCAAAAGGATGAAAGGTGATGAGATGGAGGCTTAGCTCCAGCTACCCATTGCTTCCCCTCTGCATTTTGTTCCCTGAGATTCTTTTTGCCTGTCAAAAATATTGTTACTGGAAGTCATTCTTGTAGGGAAAATGTCACTAACAGAACAGAAAAATAAAAGTACTATTCAGCACTACCATACACAGCCATTTTCACCTATATTACTTCTTTCTTCCACTTTATATAGGTTTTGGGCAAATATCATGTTTAAAGGCTACCTATCTACACCTGATGCTTTTAATTTAAATTATAAAGCTTTAACGTGCCTTGAAAAATATGAAGCCAGAATGATAGTAAAGTAGCATTAGATAATTTTTTAAATGAGCACATTACACAGTTAGGATGCCAATACTCATGAGGTCTAATCTCTGATTCTTAGCTGATTATCTCCAAAATTTGGGCATGTCTGGAAATATTAGTGGACAAGCCAATAGTCCTGTATGAAGTGACTAAAGTTTACTTATCAGAAGTTATTCAGGCCATGGAGGCAAATTATTCTCATTTTCTTTAACCAAGAGGCAATGTGACTTGTCTCAGTGAAGCTCTGGGTGGCCTCAATCTGCTTTGGGCTGGTGCTGCAGGAGAAGGCTCTTTCCACAGTCCCATCACTGACTGAAGTGTTTCCAATCTGAGCTGCTTCTCAATTGCCCACAACATGTCCAGAAGCTGCCCACTGTAGAAGAAAATGAGTGCAAAAGTGTTATAAGAGAGTGGGACCCTACCCACCTTCTCAACACACATGAGCCAAAGTTCCTCACCAAAAAGCAGAAACAGGTGGCACTATAAACTTGCCTCCCATGAGATTTGCTGGCCAGGAACTTAGGCTACCTGGTATGGGGAGGCACAAAGGTGGGGCCACTACCTTACCTTCCCCTGCATCTGTTGGCAAGCCTCTGGGAGCTCTGAGTAAGCTTCAGGCAGGTTGTTACCAGTGGAGACTGAAGCACACCCCCAGCCCACACTGGAGATACCTAGTGTGGGAATTCCCTTGGCCAGCACTGCAGAAGAAAGCTCCTGTCATCCTTTCAGAATGTGAGCTCTCCATTTGATTTTAGAAGCATGAGCTCTCTTGCTTTACAAAGCAGCTTCAAGGGAGTGCTTTCTTCAAAGCTTTGTTGAAGTGAAATAATCCTTTGAAGCTTCACACAATCTTGTAAGTCTGTGCACTTGTTATCAATGCACTTGTTATGTTATTTGTAATTTGAAGCACTGCCTGTTCTAAGTTAAGTAATGCATGCACTTCAATATACATTAACTAATGCAAAGTACATCAACTAAGTTAAGTAATGCACACATTTAATATATTTACATATATTACATATATGCAATACCTATAAGCCTCAGGGAAAGATTATGTCAGGGTATTTCTTTTGTTTGTGCTACTTCACCCCATAACAAAAATGTCTTGGGTGGACTACAGAGTTACTTGAAAAATTCTTAAGTTTCTGAAATACCTGCAATGGCGGAGTGGATTGTGAAGATGGTGGAATTTGCAGAAATGGCGAAACTGACTTGTTTCATCAGGGATAAAACAAGTATTTTTTTTATAAAAGTCTGGAAACCCTTTATGGAATTTTTGCTGAAAACGGAAAAAAATGAGTTGGTGATTTTTGGATTTTCTGATTAAAAAGGGTTGAATATGGGAAGGGAATTATGTAATATAATCTTAAAGGTGGACGAGAGACAATAAGTTTCTAATTGCTGTAAAGAATATCAGAAGTTGTTTCTTTAAATATCTTTTTCTTTTTTTTTCTATCTGTATTGTTGCTTACATGTTTTCTTTTATCTTTCTTAACTTTTCTTTATATATTTTTCATGTTTATCTTATTCATGTAAAAATCTCTAATAAAAAGTACATACATACACACACACACAAACTGTGTGTGTGTGTATATATAATGCATATATTTTATTTTTATATTTCAAATTTAGTCACTGCCCATCTCAAAGAGTGAATCTGGGCGGTTATTTATATTGTGTTCTGTTGTATTATATTAATTTTATATATGTATGTGTGTTATATATGTTATGATATATATGACACACACACTCAACACACACACATATATCTAAAAGAAAAATTCAAAGTTTCTAAAAACGTTTTTGAAAAACCAAAAAATAAAATGTAGTAAAAGAAAAAGTATCTCCTGATGGCAGGAAAAAATGGTTTGCAAAATGGCTGCTGGGAAGCAGTCTTGCCCATCCACAAAATAGCTGCCATCCTCTCATTCCTGCTTATCCTTTGCCTGGGCATGTGGGCACAGTTACTAACCATTGGGTTGCAGCCAGCCACCAAAGTTATGGAAATCATTTGGGGCCACGAAACATTCTTAGAAATAAAGGCAAAGCTGGATCCAGCACTTTGCTTTGCTGCATACCAGGTTCCTGGGCTTTTTAAAATAGGAGGAAGAAGAGTAATAAAATATGTGGTTGAAAGCTTGATGGGTACCAGAGAAGGTATTTATATGCAACTTGGCATCATGTTTGAAGCCACAGATTTAGTGTAAACTGATATAAATGCCTGTGAAAACAATTCCTTTTTAGGATGCTTAATTTGAGATTATTAAGGCTGCTAGAGACAAATTTTAACAATAAACGTATGAATTCACTATGCATGTTTAATGATTCATTCTTCTATTAACAGGTTCATTCAAATATTTTCATAGCTAAGTGTTAGGGCATCTTCGTCTTATTCAGAAGATAGGTTAGCCTAGAGAATTGACATAAATTTTGTGTTCCAGAACTTTCATTTTATTTCTCACTTTTCTATCTAAATAGAAAATATTTCTAATTTTTATTTATTTATTTATTTTTGCCACTGCCCATCTCCACCCAAAGCGGGGACTCTGGGCATTTTTCAATAAAGATAAAAACATTAAAATACCATAAATATAAATAAATATCAGATACAAATATAATGTAAGCATAATGTAAGCATAAATACAGTATAAAATCCAGATGACGATGATAGTTGTGGTACCGCTCATGTATATCTAAAGGGCCATTTTGGGCACCAGCCATCTCCAGGAGTGATTACTTCCCTTCTCACCCCAAGTGAGGTGGCAAAACCAGGTCTTGTTTTCAGAAGGCCACAAGAGATGGAATCTGTCTTATCTCTGGGGGAAGGATGTTCCAGGGGGCGGGAGCCGCTGCAGAGAAGGCCCACTTCCTGGACCCTGCCAGATGGAATTCTCTTATAGACGGGGTCTGTAACATGCCCTCTCTGCATGATTGGGTGGGACGGGTTGATACAGTGGGGATGAGACAGTCCCTCAGGTACCCTGGACCCATGCCATGAAGGGCTTTAAAGGTAATAACCAACACCTTGAATTGCACCTGGAAGCAGACTGGTACCCAGTGTAGCTCACGAAGCAACGGTGTAATATGTGCCGATTTAGGGGCACCAAGAATTGCCTGCGCGGCCACATTTTGGACCAGCTGTAGCTTCCAGATACTCTTCAAGGGTAACCCCATGTAGAGTGCATTGCAGTAGTCTATATGGGAGATGACCAGGGCATGAGTGACCATGTGAAGGGCCTCCCAGTCCAGGAAATTAAAATGTAAATTATTTTTTCTCATATCACCTGCATTATGAAAGTAGTACATACTGTTTTAAAAAAATAAAATAAAACAATCTTGGAGTGAATCCTAAGCATTGTTAAATATATATGAGGGAAACAACAACAAACCTGCCCAATAAACAGCTAATTATCGTAAGTTGAATCATACGAAGAATACAGAGGCAAATATGGCATCACAAAAAGTGGCATATTAACTGGCTACTCGAGGTAAATCGATCCCAACAACTTCTGTCAACCTCTGCAATTATTTACATATTTTATCAGCAACAATAGACTAGGACCACCACATTACATTTATCTATGAAAAGCTCTCTGAAGTGTTGTTCTAACTGGTTTTAAAGAACATATTTTAATATATTTGATGGCAGAAGGATAAAATCCTAAAATAATTCAATATGATCCTTCCATTCATAAGAATATGGATTTAATATGAAATAAATGAAACAATAGTGTAGTCAGATTGTTTATATCTGTTTCCCTTTATTTCTGTACATAGTTGTTCGGAGTTTTGTAGTTGTTTTTGCTAATCCTAGTACTCCCTGTTTATTTTCAGACAAATTTGAACAATTTTGGGCCATAAACCGGAAACTCATGGAGTATCCTGCAGAAGATAATGGATTTCGCTACATCCCATTTAGAATATACCAGGTAAGGAAATATATGAATATTGTTTTTAATAGAAGTGTTGCTCAGCCTTGCTGTTTATGATTTGCCGAACAGTATAGCCATTGAGCAAATTCCTATTACTTTGCTCTGCTTTGAAAAGCTTTATGAAAATGCATGGTGCTAAGAATTGTATGGAAGAGGAAACACTAACTTGCTCCCTCTGGATGTTCTTGGGAAGTGTGATATTGATGTGCCCCTGGTACAACTAAGTCCAACCCCAAATATGTTCTACACTGGTTTCATTGGCTGCAATGCTTTTTATTGACTTAAAATGTAATCATTTAGTTTTAAAGGATCATTTCCCCCACAACAGTTTGTTTTGGCTTTAAAATAGTGATAAGTTTAATTAAGGTGTTAATTTGCAACATTTTTATTCATTTATTCAAACTCATCTAAATGAGTTTCATTTAGATTATTATCTGAAGTTTAATGTCAAGTGCTCCTTCTGTAAGATTATAGCTTCTTACGGCTTCTTTCCTATCCCTTCCCAGATTTTTATACAAATCTGCACTGAATTGGATTTGAATTTATTTCTTGTAAAACCATTTTATACTATAGAACTACCATTTTTAACAAAGGAACCATTAAACAAAATTAACTGCTTATTTGTAAGAAAAAAATTATCATGCATTTAATCATTGTAGTACAACTATAGTGCAGATTTTGCAGTAGCAAAATATGCTTGCAATGATTGAAACTGAATTTTTTGACTCCTTGAGTTGTAATGCTGCTTTCCCCTTCATTATTCTATGTGCTCTCTTATGAACATATTTTTTAAGTGATAAAGTGCAGCCTGATTTCAAAACCAAGTTGTTGTGGCTCATAGCATTTGTCCCACTTGGTTGTAGGGTTCACTTGATTTGCGCTGTGCCTGCTCTCAGTTTCTTACAGCGAAGCTATCAGTGCATGATATGACAATCAGACATTTGTTGAATTCAGACAGAACATCACATAATGATAAGGAAAAGTTATCTTGAGTCTGTTTTGATAAAGTGTATACACAGCCATTTTCTTGACTCTAGAAGCTGATGCACTATAAAGAATAGAACCAAGCCACCAGAGTTCAGGGAGGTGGAGAGCCTTGAAGAGGGACCCCCATGGGTAGAGCAAAACTAATCTGGAATGCTTCCTGTCCCTTCCTCATTTGCTGTTCAGCCTCCTCTCTTATAAAGGCTTTCTTGCCAGAAAAGTAGAGGAACTAGGCTTGGAAAAAGTGTTACATGTGGGCTAGATTGCCAATTTATGAATGGCAGAAAAATCCCCCCCTTTTTTTGTTTTTTGTTTTTTGAGAGAGAGAAGACAAGGAGATTCAGGTGTCTCCTTGAATTATTTCAAACAGTTCTAGGAAAAAAATAAGGTGGGGGGGGATAGCCAATCACCCACTCTTGAAAATATAGAGAGAAATATAGGGAGAAAGAGAAATAGCATTTTACAGAATTCTGGAATTGATTTAAGTTGGTTAGGAGTGGGGTAGCCACCACGATGGCTGTAGCAGTCACCCACACATGCATTCACACTCATCAGCTCCCAATATGAAATCCACAGTCAGCTGTGTTTTGCTTTTCTTGTTCTCCTCCCAGTTCCTTTTGAACAGATAAAAAGGCAGTGGGGCTTAAAAATGTACTATTCCTTATTGAACTTTCAGTTCAAGAATTATCTGGCATTTAATTGGCTGTATCTGTGGGCAGCTGTCGGAGGCTCTTTCAGGTTGATTGAAAACATTTTCTCTCTGCTGCCCATATCCTGCTCCTCCCTCTTTTCGGGTGTGGATTATGCTTTGCTGAAGAGTCAGGTGTGTGTGTTGCGGGGGGGGGAGGTACGACAGGGAATTGCAAAAACAAAACAATATCGATAGTTTAGGGAAGAGACCAGAACGCCACACAATTTCCCAGTAATAATTTGAAGACCTGGGGTGCCATCTACAACTATCCCAAACCCCAAGTTGTATTTTGTTATGTCTCAGTTCTACATACTGTCTGATACAAGAAATGATAACTGTGTTTGAGGCTGGATTATGCAAGTGCAGTTGTCCTAATAGAATTCTTTCTAGAGTAACTGATACATTTTCCTTCAAGAGAGCAAAAGAATTCAAATTCTGCTCATAGGTGAAATATGGTTCATCTGCATATTTGTTGTAATGCTGTGCCTAAGGCAACTACACTGTTTTGGAAATGATGCAAACATTTAGGGAAAGAAACAGGCAACTTAAACTATAAATAAGGTTTTTGGGGGGTGGGTAGCACCATGAAGGAGGTTTAAGAGATTCACAAGCAGTCTGTGTGGGAGACTCAGTCTAAACAGTGGCCACAATTTTTTCCTCATTCCTGAAATAATGCTGCTCTTAATCATGTAGGAAATCAGGAAAGTTCCATTATTCCTTACAACATATCCTGCCAAATGAAAGGATGTGAGGAAGACATGGGTTGTTGCCCACATATGATTAGGAAAATTGTCCTTAACTATTTGTGACCAAAATCTTTGTCTATTGTCTAGACAAAATTGTAATAATCCTTACTATATAAAAATAAATAAGTCTAGCTCTTTCATTCCAGATGTGTGTGTAATTCTAATGGCTGCCCTTAATTTAACCACAGTCTCTGAGACATTCATATTATTTACCTTAAGTATCACTGACATTGCTTTGATACTGTTATAGACATAATGATAACATTTTACTAAATAACAGACCGTGGCAATTGAAGGTTTCCGTTACAGATGCACTACATGTGTATTTGTTTCAGATTCCTTTAGAACTGTATAATTATTAACTTTCAACAAGGAGTAGTGCTTCAAAGCTCCTTAGAACTAACTTTAAAGTATGTGTATATAAATAATTACATACACATACAACAAACTGACATAACATATGTAGCAAAGCCTTTATAGGTTGCATGAAGGCTGATAATTTCCAATTACGTGTAATATTGTAGGACAATTAAATTGACCAAGTTGTTGCCATAAGTTATGGTGATCACCACCTACTGAGATTCTTTTTTAAGCAGGAGATTATATAAATTCACAGAAAATAAAACTACTAATCGTGGTACTGTATAAATCTTCTATCTGTTTGGAATGAACAGTGTCATATGAAATCACTACTGCAGTACTATAGGATGCAAGAGTTTAACAGTACAGTTATAACATAAATTTAGTTTTACAATTTTATTTGCCATGATTTTTTTTTTGTCAAATAATAGTTGGTGAGCTGAGACAATAAGAAGCTGTTGAAAACGAAGAATTAGCATGAGATATAAATAGCTGCCAACATCAATTAGCCTGAAAATTAGCCACTACTTGGGAATTAAACTTTTTTTTTAAATACCTAAACGGTATTTTTTGGTTTCTTTCCTTCTTTGCCTAGTTATTTTTTCTCCTGACCTCATCGGTATGCAGTTTTGTTCCACTCTTTCCCTTCATGATAGTTATTCTTCCTCTTAACCCTATCACATCCTTTTGTAGTTGTTTTGCTGTTTCTGCTGGAAAAAAGGGGTAAATGGGAAATACATAGTATGTACAATGTTTTCTGGGTGTGAAGGAACATTGTGTATTAGTGGTTGCAATATGCAAATGGGAATCAGTTAATGTTGTGAAGAGGATGCCTTGTTTATAGGCAATTAATTTTAATTAATAATTAATTTAACTTAAATTGTCTTGACTCTGCCCGTTTTGGGGAGTGTGGCTTCTGGAAGGTAAATATAGACACCTACATTATTTTGCAAATACATAATATAGGTATATCATATTTATTCAATTCTTATTTTACCGCAATCTCATGACTCTTAGCAGTTACAAGTAAAAGTAAAACCAAAAGAATTAAAGCAATATAAATCCAACTTGCAAAAACAAAGTAGGAGAGAAAAAACAAGAAAGGCTCTTCAAAAAAGCATGTTTTTAATATCTTCCTAAAAGCTACCAAAGAGGGGTCCAGGCTGATCTCAGTGAAGCCCATTTCATAGCCTTGATGTGCTACAGAGAAGCAGTGTCTTCTGGCTTCAGCTCTCCTGACATCCTAGAAATGTGGGACTACAAGAAGCCCCTCCCTACATGATCTAACAGGCCAGGCTGAATCCAGTTAGACCTGTAGGTACCCAGGAGCCAAGCCACAAAGGGTTCAATAGGTTGATACTGGACCTTTAAATTTTACTTGAAACTGAACCAGCAACCAGTGCATGCCCACAGTATACTGTAGGTAGGATATGTTGCCATATTCTGGAGTAACTATAATTTTGGGGTAGTTTTTAAAGGCAGACCTATGTAAAGTACAATGGAGTAGTATATGGGGGTGGTGATGAGAGCATGAGTTACTGTTGCTAGATCCTCTTGCACCAAATAAGGATGCAACAGGCAATATTCAAGCAGGGGCCACAAGCCCAGAAGGATCCCCAAATCATGAACCTGCTCCTGCATGGGTAGTGCCTGTTGACTAGGAATAACAGTGGTAACAAAGGGGAACTCCAACATAAAAACAACTTTATTTTGCTTGGATTCTCTTTTGAGTCTGTTCTTTCCCATCCAGACCCTTCCAGCTTCCAGGCACCGGGATACAACATCAACAGCATCTCTCCCACAAACCAGGATAGCAATATGTAGTTAGGTATCATCAGTATACTGTTGGATGACCTCCCACAGGGTTTTATGTATATGTTAAAAAGCAGAGGGGCAAGGAATGATTCTTACAAGCGAGGGGACACTAGGCTAACCTCTTTTCTCTGACTAAAACAGACTGAAACCATGCACAAAGGAAGGAGTGGAGCCACTGTGAACCAGTATCTCAATCCCCAGCTCTCCAGAGAATACTGTAAGATGTCATGGGCAATAGTATCAAAAACCACTGAGGACAAGGAGAGCTGCACTATCCCCATTCAGATCCTGACATAGGTCAGTGTGAGAGAACAACAAGTGCCATCTCAGTCCCATATCCAAACCTAAACATATATTGAAAAGGTCCAGATAACCTGCTTCCTCTAGGGTGCTACATAGCTGATCTTCCATCACCATCTTAACAACTTTATCCCAGAAGGGAAGGTTGGAGACCAGAAGATAATTATCCAAGACCACAGGACTGAGAGACAACCTCCTCAGCAAGGGATGCACCGTGACATTCTTTAAGGCAGCCAGGAGCTGCCCCTTACGTAAAGAGCATTGACAATCTCACAGGTCCACATGATCATTCCTGCACCCATTCCCTGCAGCAGCAAGGATGGGCAGAGGTCCATCCTACATGTGGCAGAGGAAAGTCTGTACAGCACCCTCTCCACTTCCTTAGAGCTCAGAAGTCATAGAATCCCAGATAAGAGGGCAAGACAATGTTCTGGTCACCACTACAGATTCTGCCCATGTGTAGTCAAGACTGTGGCAAGTCTGGGCAACTAGGTCAGGAAATTGCTATGCAAAATGGTCATAGTGACCATTTATTTACTGCCAAGAGAACTGCAGAATTGATTTCAGTTGGACTGGCAATCCTGCATTTATATAGAATGGTGCTGCTAGGCATCACACAGAATTTTTTTGTGTGTTTATAACTTTTTCTGTCTACTCTTTTTCAAGTGAGACTTTACTTTTTTACATGACTTTGGGGGAGAGATTGTTCTGAATTCAAAACATCCTTCCTTTTGAATAGATAGGTTCTTATCTAGATTATTGCTAGTGGTTTTGTGTGGGTATATAATTGATTTAGGAAAGTAGCTGCCAAAGTGACAATATCATGTTTTAGATAGCTGCATTTAAATTTTTACAATTTGAAATGTAGAGTTTATAAACGTACACTAGATAAGATAAGCAGGCAGAATGTGGCTTCTATAATTCTTTCGAACCACTATATCAGCAGCAGCCAAACATTTGTGTGGCATAGAGAGATTTTCCAAGAAGTCGGATTGGGTTGAAAAAAATAACAGCAAGGTTATACAATCCTGCTTAGCACTCTTTGCGTTAATGGGAAGATAATTATTAATGAACAATATGTTTTAAGATACTTGCCTGTTTCTTATTCTATCTGGCTGTAATCATGGGAATTCGTCTGTTTGCTTAGTTGGCTCCACCTGCATCCTTAATGTAAATTTCACTATAAAGACATTGGTAGCAGCTTGAAGGGCATAGACTGGATTTAAAATCTTCTCTTTGTATCCTCATTCTTTACCTTTTGATAGCTTCCTATCCCAAGCTGCCAAATCTATAGTGAAATAGCTGGGTCTATTTTTATCTGTCAGTGGATTGATACTGCTGGGAGAATGTATGTATTTGAGAGGGGGAGAACGAAAGCAAGAGGTAGACATTGTTGAAGACTTAGTCAACCTGCTTGTTAGTATCTATCAGAAATTTGAGAATGCAAAACACATTGTGCTTGTAGGAGTTTTTGTGATAAACAGACTTGAATAATATAGTTATATTTTATTTCCAAGGTGCTAAGAGTGAAGTTAAATGTGAAACTGTGTTTAACTGAAAACCAAAGAAGCCTTAATTCTCAGTACAAGAAGGCAAATATGATGTAGTAGGTATGGAATATAGGAATTCAAGGATATAATTTACTAAAAAAAATAACAGAAAGGGCAGAAGAAAAGTACAGTTATCCACACTTGCTCAGAAATGCAAGTGAATAAATTTGGTAATGTTAATGAGAAACTTTGGGTTTAAAAAAATAACTAGAGAAAGGAATAAAAGCAATACTGTGATTAATGCTGTGATCAGGCATAGAGAAAATACTGTGTTCTGAAAGAAGGGCTTGGCAACACCGTAGCATAAATGAAGCCTCTCTCTTCCAGTGGCTAAAGGAGATCTGTTTTTTCAAGGCTTGTGGGATTGCTTTGAAAGCTATTCCCTGCTGTCTCCACATGCAGATGCAGGCACATCTACTTTAGTCTTTTCCCAGTACCACAAACTTATTAATATAGAGAGAGAAACACCTCTTCCAAATGCTTTTCACAGCCCTACTGGTCATTTTAGTTCCTGTTGACCATTCAACCAAAGAGAAGATATTTATGGTATTTTCTAAAATCATGTTTCTTTCAAGTAGACATGAAATTTTAAAGACATTTTTCCTGACATTGGTTGTGAGATAAGCTTTCCAGGAATATTAATCCTTAAAATTAAATCCCATTGGGGGAGAGGGGCAGTAATATAAATCTGATAAATAAATAAAATAAATAAATAGTCTTTCCAGGAAATTCCTTTTTCCTTAAAATCATTACACTGTCACTTTCTCTTGAAGTTTCAGTGCTTCTACTTCCTCAGCTAAGCCAGTTAAAGTTAAGTAATGGATGGTTTTGGAGAATGAGTGTAGTGCCTAATGATTATTGGAGGGAAAATATCCCAATATTTGGAAGGATAGGGAGAATCTGGGAAACTTTAAATTGGTCAGTCTGTCATTGATATCTGCGAAGAGACTAGAACTTTTCATAATGCAAGGGATCTGTAAGCATTTTGAAAACATGCAGTTATTATTTAAAAACCATCAGCCATCACATTTATTTGGTTGAGTAAGTTCCATAATAAATTATGGTAATGCTGTGGATATAGTGTATCTTGATTTCAGCCATGTTTTGGACAAAGTATTCCTCCACCTTTCATTTTTGAAACTCCTTAAGAGAGGGCTAGATGAAATGATTTTTGGATCTGCAGCTGGTTGTAAACGTATGGTCCTTTTCAAACTGGAGAGAGGTATTGAATGAAATGCTCTGGAATTTTGTAATGAGCTGCTACTCAACACTTTTGTTTATGATTTGAATGACAAGTTGGAAGAAATGCTTACAGTGAGAAAAGACAAACAAAAGTCAAAAGGTTCACAATAAATTAGAAAATGGTATGAGCATAACAGGTGAAATTTAAAAAGACTACTTCCTTTAAAGTTCTTTACTTGTAATAAGGAAGCTAGCTGCCCATGTAAAGGACGAGAATACCTAGCTCGGTGGTAATATGCATGAATAATAGTCATAGGCTGAATAAGATCCTGCATATGCAGATAGGCCACTTCTGCAGATATTCCTTTTATCTCCATTTTTTAAAAAGTCATTTTGCACGCCCTATTGTCTGGTATGTGAATAAGGCCTACCACAGCCTAGTAAAAGGATTAAATCAATCTGAGTTTCCAATTTAGTAGTTTTATTACTAAATTCATCAGAGAGAAGTTGATTTATTTATTTAAATATTTGTATCCCATTTTTATTCTAAAAAAATCTTAAACTGGATTGTGATAAAATCAATAATATGCAACACACATTAAACATACATTATAAATATAAAATATACAATTAAGATATAAAATAACAAAACAAGAAAAGCAGCAGCAATAGAAGTTTAAAAATAGCAGCAGCATTATTAAAAGACCTGGGAGAAAAAAATAGTCTGTGCCTGGCACCAGAAAGATTACCAAGATGGTAGCTGGAGAGAACATTCCAAACTCAGGGAAAAGGCCTGTTCCTGGGTAATCTCCTGCCGTACCTCAGCCTGGAAGGGGGCACCTCAAGACCTTCTGAAAATGGTCTCAAGGCACAAAAATGAACATATGGAAAGAGCCATGCTTAAGATACTGTGGTCCCAAGACATAAAGAGCTTTCGGGATTAAAATCAATATCTTGAATTGGGTTCAGAATCAAATAGGAACAAATGAAGATCATAAAGCAGTGGCATGATATGTTCATGTTGCTCTGTTCCAAATATTACTCTTGTTGCAGCATTTTATTCAAACTTGAAGTTTCCACTCTGTCTTCAAGGGCAATCCTATGCATAATATATTGCAATAATTTAATGTTACCAGAACAAGTAATCTTGTTGCAATGCTGCCTCTGTTCAGCTAGGGCTGTTGACAAAGTTGCTGGACTTTAGTGAATTCAGCTTCAGTTTGCTGGCTTTCATCAAGTCCATTACTGTGGGCGGGCATTACTTCAGCAGTTTCACTGCCTCACCTTGAGCCAATGAAAAGAAGGGTGTTGAGTGGTCACTGACAACGTTTTACATATCCAGATGATATCAATTTCATATAAAAGTTAAAAATCATGGGGGCTGAAATTAGAATGTAAAATGCCACAGCATAAATGCCATGACATTGAGCAAAACTCCCCAGCATGGTATGAGGGGAATCACTGTAAAGTTGTTTTATCCACAGCCTTCCCAGAAAGATACCATGCTTGTTGGCACTGAAAGCTGCTGAGAGATCTATGTTGGAAGGTGGGAGAAAAAGACAGGAATTTTACACACATACTCACACACACAGCATTCTTCTTTATTTAACATATATGCTATTTAATACATACAGTACAGTGGCCTTAGCTTAAAAAGCTATACTTTTACAGTTTTATACAGACAATTTCAAATGGAGTCTTAACCTGTTTCACTTTGTCCCATGTTCAGCTTCTATCCCAAGGAGGAGAACAGGAAGAGGGAAAAGAATTATTTTTAGGCTTCTTAGGTTCCAGCACCTTTGTCAAACTGTTCTTGCTGACTTTTTCTGAAAACTGCACTCCTTCCCACTAGCAGATTTCTCTCTTAGGTCCTACTTGTTCCTGCTGGGTCTCCAAATGCAGATTCCTCCTCCTTGCTACACACAGTATTGCTAGTCCACACTGTACAAAACCAACTCCAGAAATGCCAACAACCTTCCCCTCCGTTACTTAATGCTTCAGCCCTTTTATATGTTTACAGCTCTAATGCAGCTGTTTTAATTAGGCATGAAACTTCTTGGTGTCTGTGTGACACTGAGCCTGATTTTTGCCCATAGGAAAAACCCCATTAACCTTGAGACCTTTGCATCCTCCCAACTCCATCAGGGCAGCTCACCCTGCCATAATCCAGAACAATCAACACAGCGCACTCCCCATTTCACCTGCAAAGTTCATTCAACAGGACAACCACAGCCAAAATCCTATTTGCAGCTGATCTAGAAAATTTGTTTTATCCAAGTGCATATGAAAAATAGGAGGAGGAGGAAGTATTAGGTATGTTTGCCGCCTTGAGTTATTTATAGCAATAATAAAGGCAGGATAGAAAATGGATGGGTGGATGTTCATTCACCACATATTCAAGCACATTGCCCAAGATATGTCTGTTGGACTCTGGCTTATAGTTATTTAGACTCAGGAGTGGTCTCACTATAGCCTCCTTTAATGAGGTTGAGACCATTCCTTCTTGTACAGAGGAATTTGAAACCTCCTTAATCCTGGAAGAGCATCCCGTTCCAGATGTAATAACCCATAAGGGACAAACTGGTTGGCCAAACTTGCTGAAGCACCTTGTCCTATGTCATTGGGCTTTGAAACCTGGAATGCTTCCAAAGAAATCTGACCAAGCAGTGCCTTGGCCTATTGCACCCATTGACCTGCTGATACAATACAGTCTAATAATGTTGAATTCAATCACTTTTGTCCTTAAACAGTCCCAGATCTCTCCGAAAATCTCTGCTGGGCAACAGTGAAAAGACTCAATTGCTTCTTTTGCTTCAGGGTACATATGCTGATGAGCTCTTACTTGTGTTCACTCAGATTCAAAATGAGTTTTCTTCCCCCTGAATTCCAGTTGTCTGCCAACTTGCTTTATTGCTGTTAGATGAGATGTATGCCAAGGGGCTTTTGTGTCACAAGTGAGCATGTCAGTTGCCCCAGTCATCTCTGTATTCTACAGGGCAGCCAAATCATCAGCAGATAGAACAACCATGTTGTTGTTGTTAGTTGCTGTCAAGTTGTTTACAACTCATGGCGACCCTATGCATAACAACAAAATGCTGTTTGGTCTTGCACCATGTGCCTGACTGTTCCAATGTTTGCATCCATTGTTGCGGTAAGTGTATCAATCCATCTCATTGAAGGTCTTCCTCTTTTCTGCTGGCCCTCGACTTTACCAAACATGATGTCCTTTTCAAGTGATATGTCTTCCCTGACGATGTGCCCAAAGCATGAGAGTCTAAGCCTAGTTATCTTCACCTCTAGGGACCATTCTGGTTGTATTTCTTCTAAAACTGATTTGTTTGTTCTTCTGGCAGTCCATGCATCAATTCTTCTTCTATCTTCCTTTTTTAATGTTCAACTTTCACAGGCATATGTGGCAATTGAGAAGACCATGGCGTGAGTCAGACGCACCTTTGTTTTTAAACTGATGTCTTTACTTCTGAAAACTTTAGATAGGTATTTGATGGCAGATTTTCCCAGTGCGATACGTTGTTTGATTTCTTGATTACTACTTCCCTTGGCATTGATTATTGATCCAAGTAGACTGAAATTGTTGATGACTTCAATTTCCTCTCTATTTATTGTGACATTGTTTATTGGTCCATTTGTGAGTATCTTTGTCTTCTTCACATTCAGGTGTAGTCTGTATTGCTGACTACGATCTTTGATCTTCATCAGCAAGTACTTCAAGTCTTCTTCACTTCCAGCAAGCAAAGTTGTATCATCTGCATATCGCAGGTTGTTTGTGAGTCCTCCACCAATTCTGATACCCCGTTCTTCTTCGTACATTCCTGATTCTCGAATTATTTGTTCAGCGTACACACTGAATAAGTAGGGTGAAAGTACACAACCTTGCCACACACCTTTTCCAATTTTGAACCACTCAGTATCACCGTTTTCTGTTCTGACGACTGCCTCTAGATCTGTGTATAGGTTCCGCATAAGTACAATTAACTGCTCTGGAATTCCCATTCTTCGTAACATTAACCATAACTTGTTATGGTCCACACAGTCAAATGCCTTTGCGTAATCAATGAAACAGAGGTCAACATCTTTCTGGTATTCTTTACATTCAGCCAAGATCCATCTGACATCAGCAATATCTCCTGTACTGCGTCCTCTTCTAAATCCAGCTTGGACTTCTGGTAGTTCTCTGTCGATGTAAGGCTGCAAATGTTGTTGAATTATTTTCAGCAAAATTTTGCTAGCATGTGAAATTAATGAAATGGTTCGATAATTTCCACATTCTGTTTGATCTCCTTTCTTTGGAATGGATATGAATACGGATTTCTTCCAGTCAGTTGGCCAGGTCGTTGTCTTCCAAACTTCTTGACATAGAAGAGTAAGTTCTCCCACTGCTGCATCTGATTGTTGAAATATCTCAATTGGTAATCCATCAATTCTTGGAGCTTTGTTTTTTGCCAATGCCTTCAGTGCAGCTTGAACTTCCTTCAGTACCGATGGTTCTTGATCATATTCTACTTCCTTAAAAAGCTGAACATTGACTAACACTTTTTTATACAGTGATTCTGTATATTCCTTCCATCTTCTCTTAATACTGCCTGCATCACTTATTTATTTATTTATTCATTCATTCAAATTTCTGTTGCCACCCATCTCCCCTCAAAGAGGAGGGATTTAATGTATTGCCCATAGAATCTTTAAGGATAGCGACTTGGGGCTTGAATTTTCTCTTCAGCTCTTTCAGCTTGAGAAATGCTGATCATGTTCTTCCTCTCTGATTTTCTAACTCTAGGTCTCTGCATATTTCATCATAATATTTTTCCTTATCTTTTCGAGCTGCCCTTTGAAATTTTCTATTTATCTTTCTTACTACATTCTTTCTTCCATTAGCTTTAGCTACTTGGTGTTTAGAAGCAAGGTCCAGAGTCTCATCTGACATCTGTTTGGATCATTTTGCTTCCCTACCTTTTTAATGATCTTTCACTTCCTTTGCATGTTATGTTCTTAGTGTCTTCCCACAACTCTTCTGGTCTTCGGTCATCAGTGTTTAATGCATCAAATTTATTTTTGACGTGATCTCTAAATTTAGGTGGGATATTTTCTAGATCATACTTTGGCACTTTTGTAAAAGGTGAAAGGTCCCCTGTGCAAGCACTGAGTCATGTCTGACCCTTTGGGGGTCATGCCACATCAGCAAATGTAGGTCCCGGAGGCTTTACTCCATCCGCGTCATTGAGGTTGGCTCTACTTTGAGAAGCTCTTCCCCAGTAGCATATTGAGTGCCTTCTGACCTGGGGGGCTCATCTTCCAGCACTATATCGCAAAATGTTCTGTTGTAATCCATAGGGTTTTCATTGGCACGTTTTCAGGAGTAGATTGCCAGGCCTTGCTCCCTAGTCTGTTCTTTGTCTGGAAGCGCTGCTGAAACCGGTCCACCATAGGTGATCCTTTTGTTAGTAGAACTACTGGTGGCAGAGCTTCCAGCATCATAGCAACACACAAGCCACCACAGTACAACAGACTGACAGACAGGTGGTGGATAGAACAACCATACTAACTGGAAAATCCCCCCGAGCCTCTGGGGACAGATCATTCTAATAGGTTCCCCATCCCTATAGAGAGTAATCATTCCTGCAAGCCTTAATCTTAACCGGAAGTGATAGAATCATGGCAAGGGAAGAGATCTAAATTCTCCATTTTTAGACAACCATCCTACTGCTTAGTGGAAAAAACCAAATCCAGAGTGTGACTGTGTTGGGCCAATGTCAAGTTGAGTCAGACCTATGGTTTTAATGGTAGCCATGAAGTCCTAAGCAGCCCCATCTAAGGCAGTTGTGACATGGATGTTGAAATCCCTCAAAACTACATTCCAGAAGTCAGTACCAATTCCAAGATACTTACTTGATTTGCCACATTTCTAGGCCACCCACTTCCATACGATGGTGGGTGGCTTCACAAACTAAAAGCCCAAATACATAAAATGATACCCAGCATAAAGTAAAATAGGCATATAGAGGGAAACCATAAAAGATGCAAGATATCTCCACTTCCCCTACTGCTAAAAGGAGATCTGCCCAGACCACCTAGCCCAGACCTGGAGGTTTTTAAGATTGCTTAAAGGCAGGCTAGGTGTGGCCATGTGGATCACCGAGGAAGGGGGGTGCAGATGTTGAAGTAACCTCTCCCAGCTCGGATAAAAAAGTTACTGGACAGAGAGGTATGTGGTACACTAGCAGAATCCCTAGTCTGTCTCAGGTACCCAAACTACTAAGTGTTCTCCAGGTGAACCTTGAATGCCTAACCTCAACTTGGCCCTTGGGAGTTGTGTCTTGCATGTTTTTTGCTCAGATGTGTTCTGGCAAGGAAGGAGGTTGGGTTTTTCTTTCTGTAAATAAATAATACACACTTAATACATCAGTAATTCAATTTAAATAGCATTAAGTAGACCTGTTTTGTAAGAAATTGATAGTTTGCTCTTTTGAAAAGCTTGGAATAAAATTTAAACCATAGTGTAACAATGTTGAATGTTGTTGCTGTTGGATATTTTATTTATTTAGAAGCAACACAATAAGTGCTCATAATCTGATATTTTGGTACACTGAGGAGGTAATGGAAGAGGAACTTCAGTTTTTATATGGCTAAAATATTGACATGTGGAAATCATAAGGGTTATTGTGTGGGTTTAACATGTAAGGCAATTTGCTGTGGTTTAAATACAATTAGGAAATCCATTCTTTTATGTAGATGTAAAGACTAGTAAGTCTGTTGGCTCTCATTTCTTAAGAATTATAATTTGTGGTTTATGTTTTTTATGTTATGATTACATCCTGTATAAATTGTTTGGCTTATACATATTGCTTAAAAGCCAGTTAGCCAGTGTTCTTAGGAAGAAGACTAAGTCAACTTACCTATGGAAGAAGTTATTATGTAATGGTACATGTTACTTTGAAATAACAGTAGGGTTTTTTTTAATCTACTGTATCTGGCTGAAGTCTGAACTTTGCCTCTTTGATACTAGCTTTCAAAATAGATCAAGGCTCTTTTGTTAGGAAGCTTCAAAACAAGTAAAATTTCTCACACTAAATTTGTGAAGCTATTTTTGTTTGATGCTCCAAGTTTCCATTTTCAGGATTCTTAAGGTATTATCGGACAAAAACAATGACCTTCTGTCAAAAATAATATATATGCGATACCTAAAATAATTATCAAGCAACTCAAAAGATGTGGCCAAGTGCCCTGACTCCTTAAGAGCAAAAGGCTAGTAGCAACTCTAAGGGAGGCTTTCCATTGGGGATATGTATCAACCAAGATTCAGTTCAAATTTGATTTGAAGAGTTGAGTTGATATAAATCATTTATTCATATTAACGATCTAATCTTGCAACCACTTCAGAATTACCTAGTGTGATTTAACATATCAATGTATTGCACATTTGTGTTTGGATAATTTCACTGAATTGCCTTTCAATTAAAGCTTCACACAGCCATATTTCCCCCCCTCCTTTTTTTTTTTTTAATCAGACCATTTTAGGATCTTTTCTGTCAGTGGTTAGATGTACTCATACTGAATAGATGGTTCCTTAGATCAACGGCTTTCAAACTTAGTCTTTTGTGGGCAGGGTTTCTTGTTCCCTTAGTCCATTGTAGCCACTCAAGACTTCAATACCCAGTTTGAAAACCCCCACTATAGGATAATCAGGCCTTATATCACTTATGGCTTTAAAAGTTAAAATAGCACCTTCAAATTGCATTAAAAAAAACCTGGTGCTGTCTTTCAGCATAGGCATAATGCAATCTCTGTATCATGAACCAGCCAGCAGTATAGCTACTATATTCTACAATTATCAAAGCTTCTGGATGCTCTTAAAAGATATCCTAATATCAAGCTTGTTGATTTTTAATTATTGTGTAATTAAGGCATGGGTAACTTGCCAAACTCAATATTGTGTGATATGTAGTTGATAGATTACTTTGGGACCAAAATAAAGTTGATGTTGGAAAATTTCTTAAAACTACAGCCTTCTCCCCAACCCCCTTCCAACTGTTAAATGAAACATATTTCATGTTTAAAATTTCCACCCGATCTCCAAACAATTGTCTGGAAAGTGTGATAGTTATTGAAATTAAAGATTCGTGGTGTGGCTTAGCATGTCTAGATCATATGGAAACTTCATGAAGGTGAGGTTTTGAGGTGTTTTCTAACCTGCACAGGCACTTTTATTATACAATTTTGCAGTATTCTTTATTTTAAAAGCATATGCTATACAAAAATTTTTATTTTACCCCTCATGCTCTTGTGAAATAATTATATACAGCTATTCTAGTTATGCTTTTACTAATATTAACAATTTATTGCTAGACAACAACGGAGCGACCTTTTATACAGAAGCTCTTCCGTCCTGTTGCTGTAGATGGACAGCTGCATACACTGGGTGATCTCCTAAAAGAAGTTTGTCCTGGTGCAATTAACTCTGAAGGTATTCTGTTAAAAGATAAAATGGAATATGTTTTCTTGCTTGTAAAGTGGGCTTGGAAAAGATTTTTTGGGTTGTTGTTTTTTTTTACCACCTCTTGGTCTGGACAGCTGCAGTGTTAAACTTAACCTTTGAAGTGAAGCCAAAGCATAATGAAATACACATGATAAATAGCAGCAGCAATAGAATTGGATTTTGGATTTTTAATTGGGCAAGGATTGAGCTTTGCAGAGCCTATATAACCTTTGCTCCTTTTCTGTGTTTGGCAAGATCAGAATACATTGTTTAATTTGCAGGTTTCAAGATTTTGTTATATTTAAGGATGAGAGGGCAAATCAGGTTCAGGAGGATGTCTAGCAACAAGTAGAGAATACATTATTTACATTATTACCTTACTGTGTTTAGAGTCAATTGATTCAAACAATTTCACATTTATGAACTCTACCACAGTTTCTTGCGTGGAACTCAGGGATGGAATGCTTTAGCGATTATTGACATGGGCGTGGGGAGAAGAGTTTTCACTGATTTCCTTTTGTATCCCTGAAAATCTGTTCCTAAAGTTGCAGGGACATTTTGAAATGGTATGTATATGTGTTGGGTGATTACAAGAGGAATAAACAGCAGTAGCTTATGGTCATCTATGAATAGAAAGAATGCCTAAGACCCAAGTATATTTCCTGAAGAAGCATTACTTAATTTTTAGATTAATATCCTTTAATACAATTCAGAGTTTGTCATACAATCCACAATCTCTTGTGCATAATTTCGTATACCTGATTCAAGAATTACTGTGATGATTGTTGTTAGCTGGAGTTTTATTATTTTATTTTATTATTTTACAAATGTATGGAAGCACAACCAGGAAAAAAGAGCAGAAAAGAAATAGAAAAGAGATTTACAGGATATATAAAAGTGAATAAGGATTTTGGAAATAGCATAAGATTAGTGCAGTGTGCAGAGGCAGCTTATATCACTTTATCACTTTAAAATTATTATTAAAATAGGATCAATATTTGATAATTAAAAGAGGCAGCCAGTATAATCATCAGTCAGAACAAACAATAGGAGTTTCCATGTAACCTGAGAAAGTCTGTCATTATTATAACAAGTGTCAGGGAAACAGGCCAAGAACCACGCTGAGCCGATACCTCCTACTCTAGTTCTTTACTGTTCTTAACATACAGACAGAATCTTGCCAGACTGAAGGTGCTCTAACTAACCTAAGTGTAAATAATCAATGAGGCTCTAGGCTTGGAGCTTGGTATGGGAGGACAGATTTTTCCTTTCACTGTCATTGTACTTTCTGAGGTGTCCAACAAGAACTCAAGAATTCCTCCCAGTGTTACTGCTGGGGAACATAAGGATCCTTTCCTGTAATTGGGCCGTACGGCTGAGATTCAGAGAACTCCAAAATACAATACAGGTTATAGGGCCAAACTCTTTCTTCTTATGAATAGTAAAGTGGATGCGGTTTGGTCAAGTTGCACTTGCCAGAGGGCTATGGAACACATCCTGTGGATTGCTTGGGTAGTAAATAGGAAAAAAAAATGCCTTGCCACAGGCTGATGTGATTTAAAGTAATTATGGTGAGCTTTTCCTGTGGTTTCTGTGCTCATGAGCCAAGGTCCTCAGCCTGAAATGGCATGAACTCCACAGCAAAGTATGCTTTATTTCAGTATTGCTGCTACTTCTGTTTATCAGGAGTATCTTTGGCTTTATATTCTGAACGTTGCTGTTTGATTGCATCCACCTTTATTTAGCAATTAACTATCTTATGTTTTAAAGTAATGATTAGCATCCACCCAAAATGAGTTTTGGGTGCTGGAGTCTTGGTATCATATGTTGTCAGTTGACTGCAAGCATGGGAAGAAGTATTTGGGTTTGTAGTATTTGTATGAATAAAGCTTTCCTTCTTGTGATACAAGGCTTGTATATGCACATTTTTACTGCTGCATCATGTAGCGTGTTCTCAAGATTGAGATCTCATTCCCCAGGAAGTGTTTTTGCCTAAGATTAATTGCCCTTTTAAAGTTAGTGTTTGATGCATTCTCTCTGGCTGGCCATATCCTGACTCCGTTAACCCTCTGTGACCTGACTCCACTGACTGTCACCGACATGGCTGAGACAGACATCTTTTAGCATGTTCTATGCTGGACAGACTCTTAAGCCAGAGGCTTTTCACAGAGTGGATTCAATTAGGCAGATTTTTACTAATCCACAGAAAAGAAAAATGTGTTTGAACAGATTCCAAACTTATGAAAATACTTGAATGGCTCTTCACCTAGCTGTCAGCTGAAATAGTTAAAAATACTGTAGGAATGCATAGTTAGAATTGGCTAGAATAGTGGAAGGATGGATTATAAAGGAGAACTGTAATCAAACTTTCCAGCAATTATACCTCTCTTTGTTTTAGTGTACAAATATATAAACATTTAATTGTGCATTGCTGTTATTTATGTGAATTTCTTGAATTACCTAGATCTAATATAGGATTCTTAATAAAGTTAAGGATTTATGCTTAACTTCTTAGTTCAGATATCAGTTATTACCACTAGCACTGCTCTCTTTCCTTGTTAAAAATCTTAATCAGAATTGTTGCACACATGAGTGTGAATATTTGGAAAATAATGTGCTGTTGTTTAGTTAATGAAATAAGGCATTTCTGATGCAATAGCATTATATTGCTTTGTATTGCCTTACCCCTTCTTCTGCTTCTCCTACCCTTGCCAAGCATAGTCATTTTTTTCTTGTTATTATCTACTTGCTGCATATGCCCAAAGTAATTTTTATTATCCAGGTTAAATCAGTCCATGGTACTCTTAGCAACCATCTCCAAATCTATAATTTGAGGGTACCTATCTTATTTCTCTCATTGGTGTCAGCTTTTACAAGCGTGTGTTACCACTAGAAAAAATGGCTTTGACTATTCTGATCTTTGTTAACACAGAATATCCATTGTTATCATAAATATCCTTATCTCCCATGATCTTGTCTAAATTTGTCATTGCCTTCCTCCTAGAATTAATCTCTTGTTTACTTTTCCAGCACACTGTCCATCTTCATCTGTTCTTAAGTCCAAGAAAATAAAATTATCTGAATTTTTTGCTTCATTGCTATTAACTATGAGTTCACTAAGCTTGCTGGTCTTCTTAATATTTAATATTAACCCAGATTTTTCACTTTCCATTTTTACTTTCATAACAAGCTCTTCTAAGTTTTCTTTAGAAGTGGTATCGTTTGCTTATTTCTAACTGTTGGTGTTTCGACCTCCAATTTTGATTGAGTCCGCCACTCTGATAATACATTTCCTATGCAAGTTACACTAATATGAGGAAGATATACATACTTCTCTCTCAAGCACTTCTTATTCTGAACTATTCTGTTTCCCCAAATTCAGTTCTTATACTAGCTTCTTGTTCATCTAAAGTTTCCTTAGAAGAATATTCCTGTTTTCTGGTGTACTGCTTAGCTTTAATAAAGTATATGTTCTGGCATGATCCACACAGTCAGAGATCCTGTCATAGTTAATAAATGAAAGATAAATTTATCTCGTTCACTTTTATCATCCTTCATTACCTATCAGATATTGTATGTCTCTGTATTTTCTGAGACCTGCATTTAACATTTATCCCTTTATAACTCTTTAAAAGTTTATAAAAGTGGAGCCAGAAATACCTCCTTTTTAAAGGAATTTTATAAATAAGGGGAAGGAGAGAAGCACCACTGAAGTAATTGTTTTGGAAAAGCCCAAACAGATTTGTGAGGTATTGATAGGCTTTCAGCTATCTTCTTGCTACATCTAGGATCTTGACTTTGATATTTTGAAGGAGGGGAGGCATTGGCCTTCAAATGTCTACATGTGAGGTCTTTAAATATCAGTATTCCTTCTTTAAACTCTTTCAAGGCTTTAGAGGGTCTCCTGAAATAATGGGGACACTCTTGTTTGCTGGTCTGTAATGTTATTAATACTATTAAGGTTTGAGTACCTATTGCTGCCACATAGAACTGTTTAATACAATTGCGGACTTCCGGTGGGTACATGGCAGACTGAGCAGCTGTGCCCGTGGGCCCCGGGGGCGGAACTGATAGTATGGCAATTTTTCTCAGGCTCGGGCAGGTTTTCCTGAGGCCCAGGAGTGTTCTCTGGATGAAGGAAAACACCAGGAATCACCCCATCTGCCCTCCGGACTGCTGCTTGCAGCCAGAAGATCGCAAACAGCGTTTTGCGTTTGGCTGGTAAGAGCTAGCTGGGAGGCTGGGATGTCACCATTTTCCAAGCCACACTGCAGCCTTAAAGGGACACTAAGACCAGCCACCCCATTTCTAAATCACCATGTATGTATGTATGTATGTGTACCCTAAGAGAGGCTTTCTACAGTAAGGAGAAGCAGGTTCTCCTGGTGCTTATCGTTATTTTTGGGATTACTTTTTTTTTTAAAAAAAATTAAGTTTGGAATTCATTTCCCTTCCAAATATAAAGGAGGATTGAGAGTAAATAATTGTCTTCCTGTTGTTATTTTGGTATTAAATTTGAAGATATTAGCATTTTCCTACACGTTGAATTGGCTGATTTAAACCTTCAGCTTTCTGTTTCTACTTTCCCTTGGGAACTGTCTGCTTATCTCACTTTCACTTTGTGGAAACTTCAGAACTTTTTCATATCTTCGACTTTTGCTGATTAAGCTCCTAGGCGACGCCATAATCTACTGCGTGAGACATGGAGGATTTTAAACAGATTTTTTCTGACTTCCATCAAGATTTTAAACCTCTTTTCTGACTCCTATCAAGTATGTATACAAGACATTCAAGACATTGTGGAAAATATGAGCTCTAAAATGTGCCATCTGGTTGAGGATGTAGTGAATGAAATTAAGGAATTCCACAGTGATAGAAAGGTTTCTTCTAAGAATGAGATCAGGATTTCTGTTGAGATGCTGGATGAATATTGGATAGTGGAGTTGGAGAAATTTAACGGGAGAGGGATCTGCAAGCAATAAGTAAAATTGACTGATGAAATGCCATGAAAAAGAAGGGGTCATTCTGTATGGGAGGTTTTCTGAGGAGAAGTTGGAATTCTTGAGGGGGGCAGTTGGGCTGTTTGATTTTCTCAAGAGAAAAGCTCTGTGCACATTGTGGGGATATGTAAATGCTTTGGTTTATTTTGAAGTGGGATGAGGCTTGAATGTTTATCTAGATCACTTTTAGGGTTTGACGTTATTTGTTTTTAAGGATTTGGATTAAAATTATTAGGGTATAAAAATATTTATTTGGATGGTTTTAAGAATTTGATTTAAGGCCATTGTTTTGAATAGCTTTTCTTTTTCTGGGTTTATTAAGATTAAGATTAAAACTGTTGTATTATTTAGTATAATGGCAGACAATTTATGTGCTTATTAGTCTGAATTTTATTATTGTAGACAGAAATGTATAGAATAGTAGGAAGGGAATAATTAAATGAGTGTTATTTGGGGGGGAGTTGTTTAGGAGGTTTATATGAATTTTTTCCCTTTAATATAAGGGGAGGGAATAACTGTAGTGATTTTTTATAATGTGCTAAAGGGGAATGATTTATAGAAATAATGTGATTTTGGTTTAATATAGAGTAAGAGATTGATTATGGAAAAAATTTGTATATCCTTGCTGTTAAAAGTCAGAAGTCATATCTTTCTGTAATGTAAATATTTTTTCTTTGTGTTCTCACACTTTTGTAGTTCTTCTCTTTGTAGTTTTTGTTTTTTCATAGCTTTTATCTTTCTCTTTAAACTTAATAAAATTTATAAAAGAGTGAGAAGTGTTTAATACAATTGCATTTCAAACTTTTGATGAAAGTGCCCACAATTGTTAATTTTTCCCAGAATCTGAGGACTTTCTCCTCTTAAGGACCTCTCTTTGATGTGGGATGTTCATCTAAATTGTTCCAATAAAACAAATCCATCTTGAAACTCCCCAACTGTGAAGCTGCTCTTGGAAAAATTGTCTCCAGTTATCATCCTGAAACTCTATACATTATTTACTCAGGAGTGCCTCTGAAATATGTATGTAGGTGTACAGATTACTCACAGTCTTTTACAGCTTCACCCGAAATTACAAAAGCACTTTCATCCCCCCATATCATTCTGAAAATATTTTTAAAAATCATCCCCAGAAAGCAGAGCTGTGCAAATTCCATTTTTGAAAGATCCCAAGTACTGTAGTAATTTCTTCTCTTTTGCTAAACATGTTAATAAAAATTAAAAGACCCTTGCAGCTTTCATTTGGAAATTTGGTAGGCTTCATTTTGATAAAAATACAACTAGGTCTATACATTTCATCTAGATTTACATATACACACATCTATCATTTATTTATTTAACCAATTTATGGCTACCCATCTCACAAATATGACTCTGGGCTGCTAACAACACAGTAAAACAATTTTAAAAAATGACAGTTCTTTCTTTTTTCAGTAGCAATTTAAAGATACTTAGCACATTGTATTTAGTTGAAATATGACCTGTGATCTCAGGAAAGCAATTTAGCCTGCAAATCTCATTCATTTAGAGAAAGCATTACAATCAGTTGTTTTCTAATGCTGGTCAATGAGGGCAATGAGATTTGGGTTTTCTGCAATAAGATTTGAACCCAAATCAAATTTGCCAACTTTGGTATCTGCCCAAGCCAAATCAAGCTCGTTTTTGGAATCTCTGAACCTTGCATTGATATAGACCTCTATTATTTGTACACATTCCATTTCTATGATCTGTACAACATTGGACCTAGCTTAGTTGTATTCTATAGTAGATCCACTGAAATCTTGATGAACTGCTCCAAATGATTTCAGTGAGTCTACTCTAAGCATGGTTAATCTGGATCCAGTTAACGATATCATAATTCTGCACATACATTGTCCTTTTGTAAATTACTGCCACTCAAATGTATGTGCAGAATTATGGTATCAAACCTTTGAGAAATCATTTGAAGACTGTTATATTTACTTCAGTGTGCATAATGAGAGAAAAGTTAGTGTATTAAGATTACAGTGGTTTAAAAAAATAGCTTCTTGATAGTGCTATGAAACTTTTAATTTAATAGAACTTCCAAATACCTTTAAAACTTCATTTGAACAGTAGCAAGATAATCAGTAACAACAAAGCAAGGATTCTGTAGAACTTTACCATGAAACTGAGTATATATGCTTCTAAAATAGGTGTTGTTTCTTTTTAAATCTGACAAATGTTTGATTAGCAGCTTCTCTCTCTCTCCCTCTCTCTGTGAATTAGATGGTACAAAGAAGACTCAAGTGGTGATTCATGGAATAGAACCAATGTTGGAGACACCAATACAGTGGCTAAGTGAACACATGAGTTATCCTGATAACTTTCTACACGTCAGTATTATTCCACCATCTGCAGATTGAAGTGTCATCATGTTTGTCTGAGGATCAGCCTTTGATGGGGACAGCAAAATGTACAGCTAAGTACAATCAGGCTTGGTGGGGATGACCTGACCAAAAATCTTTGCTCCTGCAAGCTGAACAGGAAGAAAGATCCTTCATATGATAAGAACCGTTGAGCTGGCCAATTTTTGCATTAGCCATTTTTCCTCCACTGTCACCATTAACTCTGAATGTGACACATGAAGGCTCCTGCAAGTCGTCTTTTTTCTAATGATATATATGAAGTGGAGGGCATGAGGAGTAAGTGGAACTATATGCCACTTTGTATTTCTTACTAATCAATAAAAATGGGTATTTTCCAAAGTTGCAATGACTTACCTTTAAAATAAAAATCTGTTTTATTCTAGAAAATTAGGTGAATATCCTACTAAAATTAATGTTCAGTATCTCTTTAGAAAACCATGGCATGCTAAACTCCTTTCTCTGAGATTTCATATACAACATTTCTTTCAAATTTTATACTTGGCAACTGAATTTTTAAGCAACCACATGTTTTGTATTCCACAAATTACATTAGTGACCCTAAACACATTACTAGCATTAGTAATCTTACTGGCATTAGTATGCCTTCGTTCAAAATAATGCTGGTAAGTTCCTTGCATAATTTATATGTGCTGCGCTACTGAATGTGCCCAGATAAATGTCTTATTTAAAGCAAACTGCAAGACGGTAGGATTGGGTTCTCTCTCAGCAGAAGAGCACTACAGGTGGAAGGTTCTCTCCTTTCTCCCCAGCAGTTTCCTGTGCAACCCACCACCTGCTCTGGCAAGTCAAAGGACTAGATTTGGTATCAGGGTGGATGAATGAAGGGAGGAGGAGGAGGGGAAATCCTGTTCTATGACCAGATGTCTGGTGAGATGGCACTGAGTAGAGCCCCTTATTTACTAGACTTTTTTTTAAAAAGATCCAGAAGCGTATTGTTCTCAATTGAGGGGTTTCATATGCAACAAAAAAGTTTGACAAATATTCCTTCTAAATAGTTTGTAAGAACTTGGAAGTTTCAAGGGTTGGATTTTCTCAATTCCCAAAGTAATGGGATAGACAGCACTGATAACATCTCGAGTGAGCCCAGGCCCCAGCAGGAGGCAAGTGCAGGAGTCCTGCTGTTTCTGGCAGGACTCTTCTGCCAGCTTAGGACAACTTTAGCACATTCGTTCTGGGCATCTAACATGAAACAAGGCAGATAGATCAAATAATATCATACATAATCAACATTAAAAAAGCCTCCCAAGATCAAAGCAGCTCTTAAATTTTGATGCCACAAAAAAGCTATTTTTAATTTGTGTTCTGTGCCACTAGGCCTACTGGAGTTTGGGATTTTTTTTAATATAATCAATGACTTAAAATTGTATTTGGAAATATTAGAGATTCCTTCACACTTTGGCCAACACTTGTCCAGAACTTTTCAAGAGGAGCTGAGAGTCTTGCTACTAAACATACATGCTGACTATAATGGAGACTTACCAACAGTAGCAATTGCCCCCTTTGTTCCACTAGTAAATAAAAGAAGTAATGTTTGGTAATATGAATGTATGCTGAATTCTTGCCTAACTGCCTTGTATCATCATCTAAATAAGGTTTTTTTTCCAAGGCCATTAGCTATTATAAAATGCATAAAGTTTTCTTGAAATAAATTAAAGTTTGCCATTTCCTTCCTAGAATTGTTTGCTTTTTAAATATTTAACCTGTGTATAAAATATTGAAATAGCTTGGTCACAACTCAAACTGCACTGTGATGCTAAAATGACTTCATGGTGTTGATTAAATGGAGAAGTATTGCTTAAGCATTCTGTTCAAACATCAGCCTGATTTGCGCACCCACAATGCTTCAGATAACTGAGAGAACAATGTACTCTCCTGCATTTTGGAAGTACTTGTGTCTGATTCTTAAGCACAGAGTGATGTCCAACTTTGTGCAAATGAGGTTTGCTCAAACATTCTCCTTACATCTACATGTGCAGAACAGAGGAGAAAGAATCTGTTCTGCTGACACATAGTAAGAACATTGGCTTGTATCTCTCTGCTATCCCTCTGCCGATAGAACCCTTCATGATCAGTAGAACCAGGAGAGAGATCCTTTGGTGATGCTTCCTGCAACTTTTCATAAATGCCCAAATCTGTTGCCGGCTTCATAGATTATGCAAGGTGGTATGTGAGGTTACAGGGAAAAGCAGGGGAGTTGCTGAGTTGGCTTATTCTTTGTACAGCTGATAGTCTCTTCTCATTCAAGACATTCATACCAGCATGAATCAACTAATTCAAAATAAGCATACTGTAATACCTTTCACTCTTACATTTATGAGCAACATGTACATACAGGCATGGTCCAATTGTCATTATTATTTATTCCTAGAATTCAAATTATCAGTTCAGGGACATTGTCCTCTGGTATATGCAGTTTACACTAACAGACAAATAGCATAATAAAGACATCATTGTTAATCACATTTTAATAACCACACTTTAGAATATGAATGGGAACTTGCAGCACCAGTCTCCTGCAGTTTGGAGCTGCTGGAGTTCAGAAATAACATTAGAGGGACATCGGTTCCACAATCAAAGCCAGGAATGAACAACTAATGGACTGCTTTTATCCCTGGAACTCCCAAGATTGTGCTGCTAAAATTCAGACAGAAAATTCAGACAGCAAAATAATGATGTGCAGCTTTTGGCTGGAAACAAGTACTATAAGCCTCTGGTAAACTTAATTAATCTTATTAATGGTTTTTTTTTTTTTTAAAGATACATGTAATGATTGCCTAAACCCAAATACTCAGTCTCACAAGCTCGGGCTTAAAGATAACTGATTTATTAAAGGAATAGTATGCAAATACAAAGAAAGCTGAGAATGAGCAAAAGCGCGCCAAATACAAACTTAAAAGCCTTGCTTGTGGGCAGGTCCCGCCCCGTCGCCCGTCAGGACGCTCCCCCTCCCAGGTGCTGAATGCCGTTAGACGCGCCTGGGAAAGTAACCTTGAACAGGAGCGCAAACCCAAACATGCATTCCAAGCCCTCAAAACAAGGGAGGGCAACAGAATGGAAAAACCCCGGGTGAAGGGATAGGGAACAGAGAATGACATGTGAAACGTTACAATGTTAACCAGACATTAGAATGAGAACATGACATATTGCCCCCCCAAAAGAAATCAGGGAGCCGGTTTGTCAGGATAGGCAGAGTGAAATTGGGCTACGAGACGAGGAGAATGCACGTCTGGAGCAGCAACCCATTCAGGATGAGGGAAATGTTTCCAGCGAACGAGGTACTGGAGAGTAGAGCGCTGGCGTCTGGAATCGAGAATAGATGCCACTTCGAAGTGCTGCTGGTTGTCAATCATGAGGGGAGGTGGAGGGGTGGGTTGCGGATGCCAACGGTCCGATGACAGGCAGGGTTTGAGTAAGCTACAATGGAAAACAGGATGTAAACGTTTAAGGTTGTGAGGTAAATCAAGTTTAAACGTAACAGGGTTGAGCTGAGCAACAATTGAAAAAGGACCGACAAATTTAGGACCAAGTTTTTTAGAGGGCTGTGGGGACTTGATAAACTTAGTTGATAAGTAGACTTTATCCCCAACTGCAAAAGATGGTTCTGGGGAACGCTTTGCATCAGCATGGCGTTTATAGGTAGCTTGGGCATGGTGGAGAGCGAGTAGAATATTAGACCATGAGTCTTTGAGAGAGTCTGCCCAGCCAGCGAGGGTGGCTGGGAGTGGTTGAGGATGAGGAAGTTCAGGAATCGGAACGAATTCACGTCCAAAAACTGTTTTAAAGGGAACTTGACCAGTGGTTTGATGAATGGAATTGTTGTAAGCGACCTCAGCAAATGGGAGTAGGTCGACCCAGTTGTCTTGCTGGTAGTTAACAAAAGCTCTGAGGTATTGTTCTAATGTAGAATTAACCGCCTCTGTAGATCCGTCCGTCTCCGGATGCCAAGCAGTAGAAAGTGATTGTTTCGTACCCAAAAGCTTCAAAAATGCCCGCCAAAATTGTGACGTAAATTGTGTGCCTCTGTCACTCACCAAACGGGCGGGGATACCGTGGAGGCGGTACACGTGGATGAGGAAGAGGCGTGCCAGCTGTTGTGCGGTGGGGATAGAAGCGCATGGGATAAAGTGAGCTTGTTTGGAGAAAAAGTCTTTGACGACCCAAATGACAGTTTTGCGTTGACTAGGGGGTAGATCAACGATAAAATCCATGGAGATATCCTGCCAAGGGACAGATGGCGTGGCCACGGGTTGAAGGAGACCCTGGGGCTTGCCCGGTTTGCGCTTTATTGCCGCACATACAGGGCACGCAGTGACATATTCCTTTAAGTCTTTGAGTAAAGTTGGCCACCAGAATTGGCGGCGAACGAGGTGCAAAGTTTTGACGTAGCCGAAATGCCCCGCTAGCTTGTCATCGTGGCAGCGCTGGAGGATGGTTTTTCGCATTGCTTCGGGTACATAGAGACGATCGTTGCGCCAGGCAAGATCATCGGTGAAAGTCAACATGTGTCTGTTGGCTTGCAACCAAGTATCCGTTTTAAGGTGGGAGAGCAACTGTTGTTGCAAATCGGAGGGAATTGACAAGGGAGGCGGGCTGCTGGAAGGCTGAGCGGCTGGAGGCGGAGTCGATTGTGCTTGGGTCTGGCTGCGAGTCACTGCTGCCAGACTTAATTGTTTGTCGGTCCAGACGGTGCCTTGGACCGTTGGCCCTGGGCCAGCATCTTGGGGTCTGCGCGAGAGTGCATCAGCCAAAAAGTTTTTCTTTCCTGGTATAAATTTAAGAGTGAAGTCAAAGCGGCTGAAGAACTCAGCCCAGCGCAGCTGTTTGGGACTGAGTTTTCGGCTGGTGCTTAGAGCTTCCAGGTTTTTATGGTCAGTCCAGACCTCAAAAGGGTTGGAAGTACCTTCCAATAGGTGTCGCCATGTCTCTAAAGCCGTTTTTACAGCAAAAGCCTCCTTTTCCCAAACGTGCCATCGTCTCTCTGTTTCAGTGAATTTGCGAGAGAGGTAGGCACAGGGTTTTAAAGCGCCAGATTGGTCAGATTGTAACAAAATTGCGCCTATGGAAAAGTCAGAAGCATCGACTTGTACAACGAAGGGTTTAGAGGGGTTTGGATGCTGTAAAATTGGTTCTGTGGTAAAAAGTTGTTTGAGCGTTTCGAATGCTTCCTGACAGGCTGGAGTCCATTTAAGGAGCGCGCCTGGGTTCTTCGAACGTCGCGTATCCCCCTGTCCTTTGGTTTTCAACAGTTCAGTAAGGGGGAGGGCGATTTCTGCAAAATTTTGGGCGAATGCCCGATAGAAATTAGAAAATCCAAGGAAACTTTGTAATTGTCTCCTGGTACGGGGAGGCTCCCATGCCACAATAGCTTCTACTTTTGCAGGGTCCATTTCAATGCCCTGAGCTGAAATTCGGTAGCCTAGGTAATCAATTTGCGACTGATGAAACGCACATTTTGACAGTTTTGCGTACAACTCTGCTTTTTTCAATTTAGTCAATACCTGACGCACCAAGTGGATATGTTCTGACATGGTTTCAGTATAAATCAATACATCATCCAAATATACCAGTACCCCCTTAAATAGGTGGTCATGCAAGACCTCATTGATTAACTGCATAAAAACCCCGGGTGCCCCAGATAACCCGAATGGTAAGACTTTATATTGGAAAGCCCCAAGAGGACAGTTGAACGCCGTTTTCCACTCATCCCCCTCTCTTATGCGAATGCGAAAGTAAGCTTCTCTCAAATCCAGTTTTGAGAAAATTTTGCCTCTGGCCAGATGTGATAACATATCTTTGATCAGGGGCAAAGGATATTTATTTAATATTGAGACCGCATTGAGCCCGCGGAAATCGGTACAAAGCCTTAATGACCCATCCTTTTTTGGCCTGAATAGGACAGGAGCTCCTACCGGGGAATTAGCCGGCTCAATGAAACCCCTAGCCAGATTTTTGTCAATGAACTCCCTTAGCGTGGTAAGCTCTTTGGGAGACATGGGATATATTTTTGGGTGCGGCAATTTTACATTTGGTAAAAACTCAATGGCACAGTCCGTTTTTCGGTGGGGTGGCAAGCGATCTGCTTCCTTTTCCCCAAATACTTCAGCAAAATCTTGGTACTGATTGGGTAGCCCCTCAAGAGGTTGAAGCGTTTGCACAGTGGTATACGCTACCCCTCCACCCTCCATGTCCTCCAATAGGTCCTTTTCGGGTACTTTGTAAAATCCATCTGCAAACGTCACAGTTCTATGCAGCCAGTTGATGAAAGGGTTTTGTTGCACAAACCAAGGCATCCCCAAGATTACCAGAGGACCCCCCACTGGAGCTACCACAAATGGCAGTTTTTCCTGATGGGAGCCCATCTGCAAGGCGACCAGTCCCGTGGAAAGATTGACTGCTTTCCCTCCCGCCATAGTTCCATCCAACTGGGTGAAAATCATGGGTCTTGGCAAAGGGAACGTGGGCAGTTCTAGAGCCGCTACGACATCAGGGTGCATTAGGGAACGGGAGCAACCCGAGTCTAGCATGGCCCACACTTCCACCGTTTTGGTTTGTGAGCCCAGTTTAACTTTAACAGTCAGTGTGGGAAAGTTTCCACTCACCGAATCATGGTTACGCCCGGTTTCTTCCACCTGCCCTAGGGCGCCCTTCAGGGCAGGTGGTAGGCTTTTCCCGCCGGTTGCTCGAATTGCAACTCTTCCTCCTCTTCTCCGAAGGGTAGGTCTGGGGGGTCCAGTTCCGCGAGGGCTGCCTTCAGTTTTCGCGGTGGAGCAGGAGCAGGCGTCTTTATCGCGGGTTTCGTCTGTCGTTCCTCTGGACGGCGTCTCGGGCACGACGTGGCTCGATGCCCTTCTTTCCCACATCGGAGGCACTGACCCTTGGAGAACCGTTGCTCCCTCTCTTCTTCCCAGGGTTTCGGTTTGGGGCGGCTGGCAAGTCCAGATGTGCGCGCTCCTCTAGCGAGACGGGTTTGTCTAAGCTCTTTAGTATGGGCATAGGTTCGTAGGGCATTTTCTGCGCTTCCCGCCAACTGAATCCACCCATATAGCGTTTTGGGATCATCTCTGCCCAGAGCCCATCGAAGGATTTCGGGCTCAAGCCCCTGCTTGAACAATTCGATGATTGTTGGCTCGGACCAGTCTTCCACTTTTCCTGCCAAAGCTTTAAACTCCAACGCATATTTGGCAACTGAGAGGGACCCTTGGTAAAGTTTCCGCAGGTCATTTTTGGCCGTTTCTTGAGCTAGGGGGTCTTCGAAATGCTCTTTAAGTGCCCACAAGAATTCATCGAAGTCCTCTAACTCAGTGGCCTCAGCTTGGCATAGTTGCACATACCAATCCGCTGCCTTTCCTCTCAGCTTGTTGGCAATGAAATTGACCTTGCCATGTTCAGACCGAAAATTTCGACCCCAATCTTCTATGTAGTGCTTGGCATTAGTAATAAAGAAGGAGAGCGTGGTGGGATCCCCATCGAACTTCACTCCAAATGGTGGGAAGGGTCTTGCCGGCTCAGCTGGCTGTGGCGGTGCCGCTAATGTCAGCGTGCGCCGAGCCCCCATGGGTGGTCGATCCCTAGGAGGTCTTGCCTCTCGCTCCCCCCTTTGACGGGCTGATCGAGTCTTGCTTCTCCCCCGGGTCACCATGGTACTATGCCTGGGGTACTGTGACGGCTCTTCCTCCCAATCCTCCAGGGTGGGCTCTGCCTCTTCGGGTAGATCCTCTTTGGGTAGATCCTTGAGGATCGTCACTATTAAATCCATTTTATCTTCTAATGCCCTCATACGGGCCGGAGTGACCGGCTCCTCCGAGGGTTGGTTGGTTACCACCACCTTCGGTGACAAGGGGACTTCGTGCTCCCAGGTCAATTGTGGAGACCCCCTCCCCTGTGCTCTTTCCATGACAGTTCTATGTTCACTCCTGAGACTCTCCTGCATGGATATCAGCAGCTCGTCTAATTGGATATCTCGCAACTGCCGACGGGCTGCTCTTTGCGCTCTCGAAGTTAGCACTGGCCGGCTTTTGACCGCCTCCCGCTCTTCTTCGCTTCCCTCACTCGCGCGAAGTTGAGGTTCTGTCATCGCTAGCGTTCCCTCTTATCCAATGATTGGATGGGGCTAGCGGAAAATGGATAAAATGATTCTCAGCTTTATGTAATGATTGCCTAAACCCAAATACTCAGTCTCACAAGCTCGGGCTTAAAGATAACTGATTTATTAAAGGAATAGTATGCAAATACAAAGAAAGCTGAGAATGAGCAAAAGCGCGCCAAATACAAACTTAAAAGCCTTGCTTGTGGGCAGGTCCCGCCCCGTCGCCCGTCAGGACGCTCCCCCTCCCAGGTGCTGAATGCCGTTAGACGCGCCTGGGAAAGTAACCTTGAACAGGAGCGCAAACCCAAACATGCATTCCAAGCCCTCAAAACAAGGGAGGGCAACAGAATGGAAAAACCCCGGGTGAAGGGATAGGGAACAGAGAATGACATGTGAAACGTTACAATGTTAACCAGACATTAGAATGAGAACATGACAATACATTCAAACGGGACAGGCCAAAAATGCCATCCTTTTCCCCATAGATGCTGATATATCACTGCCAAGCCCTCTACAGTCTCAGTTCCCTTTCTGTTTTTTAAAAGTGTAACTGTTAGCTTTTAAAACACTGCATGTCCTGCCCTAAACGTTGATTTTGGGGTGAAAATCATGGCAATCATGGGTACAGATTGTTGGCCTTTATTTTCTTTGCATTTCCATTTTTATGGCTCATAATTGTGGTTTGCTGATTGCTTTATTCACTGAAACATACTGTCAATTGTCTCAACTAGTATACTATAGTCCAGTCTTCCACACGTTGGCTGGGGCTGATGGGGCCTTTGGTCCAGTGCATCTAGCAGTCTCCCATGCAAATATTATCAGGTCTAATGGAAGAGGTGAAAAAGGTTCACCTTTTTCAAAATTAGCCAAGGCTGGTTGTGTGACCAGCAGAGGTGTCTTAAAATAATACAACATAATTAAAGGCTGTTACATAAAAAAGAATAGAAAAAAAGTTCCATCATAAGAAAATGTAATTCTTATTCTGCTGTCCTAACAAAAATATTAGCTCAATGACATCTGATTTATTTCCATTCAGACAGTTCTTTTTATCAACATAACATGAGTATCTTCAAGTGGACAAATTACCTTTGTGATGCTTTCTGACATGTTTGTATGAATGATTGATGAAAATAGTCAAGCCAGTTCTCTAACTGAAAATAGCGGAAACAACTTTTTCCAATAGCTGTACTTATTCATATAGGGTTGTCTTAGATTCCTTAAGAACTGCCCAGTTAGTGAGACTTACTTTTGAGAGAGGTGAGTTTATGTGGGGCTGCCCTACTCACAGTTCAAGAATTTCCAGGTATGTGGAAGATGTCAAATAGTCGGCTTTTTGCTTTTTAGTACATTTGGAATTACTCAAGGCTAATTACATTAATTAATTTCAAGGTAATCTTTGAAGAACATGACCACTTCAGAAGTGTGCAATCTGCAGAATGTAATGTTGAGACTTGCAAGATTGATGTTAGCCCTTCAAAGTAGTCCAGGCAAGAAGCACAACCATGAGTATTAACTGTTATCTCTGTTGTAAGATTCAGTTAACAGAACCTTGCAAGTCTGAAAGTGCCCCTCCTGCCCCTTACTTTTATTCTCCCCAAACTAGGGAGGGTCCCTTCTGAAGATGCTTTCTCCACCCCTCCTCCTTTGGATTCAAATTTCGTTTATCAGACCATTGTCTAGGCTGCTGCTCTTCCTCCTGTCTCCCAAGGTCATTCCCACTGAGGGGCAACGTTCCCTTCATAAATGAATGCTTTTCCCAGTCAGTCAAGTGTTTGTTTTTTAAGCAGATGATATAACTGCAAATAGATTGTTGTCATGAGATACAGGTGTTAAAAGACAACTCTGTAAGAGGACCTTTGGTTTTAGAATGTTATAAAAGAAGTCACGAATGGTTCTTGACTAAAGATGAGTTTACTAGGTAAGGAAAGAAATGGTTAGTCTCTCTAAGGAAAATATTGTTACGTTTGTCATTTCTCAGAAGATCAGCGATAACAATGTTTTGTTTTCTGTAGACGAGGGCTCTAGAGTCTTACGTTTCTGTTTATATGTAGCATCTTGGAAACATACCTGACAAATCATACTTTCCAGTTTGGCTCCTTGGGGTTCAGGAACCCGATTGCCTTGTTTGTACTACACGCTCAGCCAGATTGTCCTTTCCTTAGTTTTGGTTCATTATTTGGTATGAACCCAAATATTTTTCAAATCACAGTTTATGATTGAGCATGTTGGGCAGGCCTAGCCAACTGTGGTTTGTTCAGTCCTGACTTTATGTAATAAACCATGCTTAAGTATAGCTCATGCAAAGTGATAACCCACCCAATGCATTTCTCTTACTACATTCAGTCACAATAAATCGCAATCATGATGTAGGAAAATATGAAAGTTGTACAACTGCAGGGAAACCAAAGCAGATTTTATCATAAATTTAGTAGTAAGCAAGATATTCAAATGAGGTCATATTTTGTATGGAAAAAATTAATCGTTAACCTGCAGGATGAGAGCTATCCATTTCATAATACTGAGTGATATATTCTACAGAGTAAGGTATTTAGAGCTACATTTTAAAAATACTTTGTTTCCCAGGCCCATAGCTGTTATTGAATAGAAGAATGGAAATGTTCCAATGAACTCAGAGAGTTTGGTCATATGTGAAGCTCTTTTAAAAGGTCAACAAAGTGTGTTTCTACTTTTGGATTCAGTACACACTTGATTTGGGGTTGTGGCCAGACTTTGCCCATCACTGTCTGATGTAATACAGCACACTGGACATCAGCAACAAGGGTAGTTGAATGTCTGCACTTGGTGTGGGCACCGGCTTGCTTCTCTGCTTAATCTGATCAATGTCAGAACAGTTTATTATACAGGGTTATCTTGTTCAAATGACTGTGTGTGGGTGAGAAATATATCCAGAAATGAAGTTGAAGTGCCAAATGTAAAGACAATGTCATGTCTTCATTGACTACTAATTTCCCTTCCTCACAAAAGCAAATATAATTGTGGTTTTCTTTCCTTGATATTCTCCAGTGTTACTTTGTCTTTGAAATAATTCCTATTCAGTTATTGAAAACGTTCAAGTCCAGCAGCACAGCAGAAAATAAGTATGGATAAGTAGAAAACACTGACTTTTAACTCCCTACATTCCAAGGAATGACATCTTGCTCCATCTTGATTTATAGATCATTTTAGTACAGTACAATGTACATAGTAGTTCAAAGGTTGATGGCATTACAGTATGTTTTAAATATACACAGATTTCTTTATTGACATGTAAGACTATCAGTTTGATCTTATTTTGAATTCCCTTTCATTTTCTGGTTCTCTGAAGCCAAACCTGTTATGCCAGCTGTTGTGCTAAGCAGCAGCTCATGGTTGTCTGACAAAAGCATGCAAGTGGTGTTTTCATGAAGAAAGGAATTCCCTTTTCTGCATTTTGTTTCTGGCATGCCTACCCAACATGAGGTAACTTCTCACAGCTCCCAAAACATTTTGAGAAGGTCTTCGGACACAAAAATTGGTCACTCCACATTTCCAGATGGTCAGCCCAGTTCAGATAAAAGCTGAGGTTGAGAGCAGAGGAATGGTTTTCAACTGTGAAACTGCACTACTCCTTGCTGAGCTGGTAAATGGTTGTGGCAGACAAGTGGTCTTCCTTAAATAAAGGGGCAAGTGAATCATGCACAGTTGGATTAGAACATTATTGTTAATTGTTATTTTAAAGTCAATATAGCTGCCCACTTCCATAGACCCTGGGAAGACGTGCAAATGATTTAATGAACAGAAGGATTCTAGGAGAACTCATCATGAGAGAACATGGAGGCACTTTGTAAATGTAGGATATGGAAACCTAGAGCACCCTCTTTGGCGAGATGTGTCAGTGCCACCACTAGACTGAAGAAAGATTTATTTTAGGTTAATAGCCATCCTTGAAGTAGCTTCTCAGAAAATGTCTGCCTAGACATGTTTGCTTTATAGGTTTTGAGGAGAGAACTGAAATAAAAGCATGGGGAAGGGCCCATAGGAACCTGAGATTAATCAGGGTTTGAATCATTCTTCTGAAGAACAGATGAGAGGAAGAAAAGGGAAAGATCTAACTGCAGAGGAAGTGGAGGATAGGGGAAGAATATATGATTCATCAATCTGATACAATAGAAAGTGGAGTGATTGTAATTAGGGTGGCACTGAAATGCAGTGCTCTTGCTCACCGGGTTGAAAAGCGCTTTAGCTTTTCGTAAAAATGCCATGGAAGGAATACATCCTGGCACATCTTTTATGTGAGGAAAAAAAACATTTTGGCCAACAGTTCCAAATGGTTTGTAGTTTTGCTTACATAATAACACACACACACACACACGAGCTTGCTGTCAGAAAAGGATGGGAAAACATGAAAAAGCTTTTTTTCCGGGACACTTGATTCACTATTCCAAACCAGGCTCCCACCTCCTTCCATAACAGTTCTACTTTGTGCAAGCTGGTGAGACGTCCCTGTTAAGTACAACCTCCCGTGGCTGCCAGCACATATGAACAGGGCTCTTTTGATGCAGCGTAAGAAAATAAACATAAGTGTTGCTCATATTGCTCCTACATTCATTGTGGGCTCTGACTGTACAGGGTTCATGATAACTGTCTTACTTTCTCTGTCTTGTATCATCTTGCCTAGAAAGGTATCTTGGATTTGAAAACTTGTATATTTGTCTGAGCTTTGTTTTATGGTCCAATACAGATTTTGGCATTACATCACCTATTGTCTCAAAATGTGGACAGGAGTGTGCTAAATAACCACACCCTTTACGTTGTGAGACTGGCTCTTCTCTTTGTGTTAATATGCACAACTCGGATGGGGCTTTCATGAAACCTGGAACCTGTACAGTCAGGTTCCAGAAGGTGTAGAAATCCTCAGGAATATAACTGAAAGGGTGGCAACTTTACCCCAGCAATTCTTTGTGCTGCACACCTAAATTTCAAGGTAGGGATATTCAGTGTGTGTAATGTTTGGAATGTGGCTTCTTTTCCAATTCTCTTGTATTAGGATGGCATGTAAGGTTCACATTTTCAATTGTTGGATGCACTTACCCCAAAATAAATCATTTTAAATTAAATGGATACCATTTAAAAAAAGCTTTGGAATGAGCAAGGTGGGGCCTACATCTGATTAAACATGCATTAATCAAATGATATGAATCTGGTTTGAGGCTTCTTTATTCTCATTTCTCCCAAAGTATATGTGTATCTTCATAAGAGAAATAGCTAAGCAGGTTATTTCTGTTTTCTCTGCTGCTGGCTTACCTTTCTGATTTAAGTTTTTATTACTTTGGGTGTATGCGTTAACAAACGTAAATTAATTTTCAAACAAAATACCCACTTAAGTATTTTTGTATCCTTTCTTGAGCAGAATGAAACCTGAAGTAAACAATACGTAATTCTATCAGCACTAAAATAAAGTTGGATAAACACTTAACTCACATGGCAGCAAATGAAGAATGAAGCCATGAGATTCTGCTGCTCCACGGCTTCATTCCTGAATGGCTTTTATCTTAAACAAGAATATGCTGAGAAGGGGGTGCGGCTGGGCATTTGAGGGGAGAGGCTTCCAAACACTGCAGCAGAAGTGTAGTGATGCCCAGTGGGAGGCCTCTTAAGAAGTGAGTGTGGGCAATGATCCAATGTGGGCTACACAGCAACTGTCTTATCTATATACAGTCAGGACCAGAAATTTGGAACAAGGATAACTGTTTTGGCATTTGGCCCCTGTACACCACCACATTGAAGTTGAAAGGAAGCACACCCAGATGGGAGCAAAGTCAGGACTTTCAGCTGTAATTAAAGGGTTAGTACTTCCTGAATGGTTAGTGCCCCACTTTTGTCAAACCCCTTGAATTACAGCTGGAAGTCCTGACTTCGCTCCCATCTGGGTGTGTTTCCTTTCAACTTCAATGTGGTGGTGTACAGGGGCCAAATGCCAAAACAGTTATCCTTGTTCCAATATTTCTGGTCCTGACTATATAGACCACCCTTTGATATTATTGCTTTCAAGGAGTCTTGTAAGCAAATAATACATATTAGTGATATTTTTATATATCTGATTCTTTTAGTTTAGTATTGCTATCCAATTAATAGCAGGTGAAGACTTTGGAGCAATTCCTGGAGATCTCATGAATTGGAACTGGGGCCTTGTCCATGTAACACCTACCCTCTTACTGCTCAGCACTCGGGTTAGATGACATCAGCATTCAGGCAGGCTCTGGGCAAAAGCGCCCCTTCAGGGATCTGAAGCCCTGGTTCTACAAAACTTCAAAAAGGTAGGATCTGCATCTTGAATGATGCATAAATCATGGATGATACTGTTGCAGAGCTGATGAAACTTAGTACTATGGACCCAGAGACAAGGAGAAACCTAAGTGAGTCAAGCTCTTCCTCCTCCGCCTTAATTCTATATTATAATTTATGAATCAGAATTAATGTGAGAAGAGATTGGCTTGAAATCATTTTTCAGTAGACTTTTGAAATTCAAAGTTATATCAGCTAACGTGAAGATTGTGTGTTCTGAAAAGAGTTCTTTTAAGTAAAATTTAAATTATTGACCAATTCTGCATTAAATTCTGTATTTAAAATGTGAGATTCTGGGATTTTCACTGTGGTGCTAGCATTATCATTCCCATCCATCTAGTACTGTTTTGCCTCGGAATAAAAATGTGCCATTATTAACTATGGACAAAACCAAAATATTCTGAGCATTTCTTGTTTTGAATGAAGAGCAGATACAACAACATTCATTTTAGTTTCACTTTATTCTTCTTTGGTCAGATCTTACCGTATTATGTCCAGTTCTGGATATCACACTCTATGGAGGATTCAGAGAAATTGGAAAAGAGTCAGAGAAGGACAACAAGGAGGTTCTGAGGTTTAGGCATCAATTTGTATGAAGAAGCTGAAGCAGCTGGCAGTGTTTAACACTGAGAAAAGGTTATTGGTGGGGAGGGATAAGTGATAACACTCTTCAGATTCCTGAAAGGATGTCATATAGAAAAAGGTCAAGGCTTATTCTCCTTCATTCCAGAGTGCAGGACATAGAATAATGGATTTAAAGATGGCTGGTTCTGATTGTTTAAACATTAAGAGCAGTTCAACGTGGCTAAGGGACAGAGAGCACCCCTTCACTGGATACTGTCAAGCACAGACTTAAATAAGGATCCTATGCTGTGTAGAGGTTGGAGTCAATAGCCTAAATCGCCCCTTCCAATTGTGTAATTCTCTGTCTACCTGTAGTAACACAGCTGAACCTGTGGACTGAGAGGCTGTAAGTCTCAAACTTCATTTTCCAGAAGCCCTCTGGTTCTAGATACCTTGTACCCACATCCTTGCCTTGGTATAGCTGCTCGGCAGGTCCTGCTGTTATCATCTACTGTGTATTCTGGGGTCACCTAGGCTGGTGTCCTCCCCCTAACCCCAGTCTGAGAGAGAGAGGGCTCCCACAACCTGGCAAATAAATGTTTTTTTTTAAAGGAAATAATTCTGTAATGCAACCTCCTGATCCTGCAGCATAAATGTATGTGTCTTTTAGCCCTTCCTTCTCCCTTTCAGAGAGAAGACATTCTCACAAGAGATAAAATCAAGCTTTGTTTTTTTAAAAAAACCCTCAAAAGGTATATAAACCCAATTTATAATAATATATGTGATGCTCTTGGCAGACCACAAGATAGGTTTGTTATAAATAGTGATCTCAGTAGAGAGATGACTTTCTCGTTACATCAACTTCCAAGACATTAATAAAAAGAAAAGTACATCATGAACTCAGTCTGAAATTACACAGAATGCCCTACTTGAACGCAGAATTACGAATGAGACAATGTTTGTAATATAGGGAGAAAAAAAATAAATTTAGCATCTAATAAGAGTAGTTAACTTAGACATAACCTGAATCCTGAAGCAAAGACCCCTGCTTCTTTGATCAGGACCTCCGCTGGCTTAGGATAATTCCGGCCATTCATCAGAGCTGTGGGATGATGGTACATCTGACCTCAGGCACAGTATCTTTTCGTTCCGTATTTCCAGAGAACTGTTTGCAGTCTGCTCAGAGTACCAACACTCCTATTCCTGGAGAAGGACATGGAGATATTGGGGAATATCTATCTTTCGCTTAGGTGCAAAAGCCCATGCCCAAGACGGGAGGAGCATTTGGTCTGTCTGAGTCGGTCTGCCCAAGAGGCTGTGAATGTCGAGCTTGAAGCTGCCTAGGACTATACCACCAAATGTTAGTGCTATTGTTTATTACCCTGCGTCAAAAGTAGGGGAGTCTGATACTAGTTAGTTAGGTATAGTAGCTTGTCTATAGATTTCAGCAGTGCTTAACTGCAAAAATTTTAGCTAGACCTGAGGTTTCTTTATATTTACAAGCTTAACAAGCACTTAGTGACTGTAAACATAAAATCTCCAAATTAAGTTTGACTCCTGATCGCTACAGAAACACAATCATGCTGTTTTTTCAGATCAGTTAAGGTTACCTAGCTAGAGTCACCTACTATGACTTGATTTTGTGGCCACATTCCTGTTGCCTACAGACCTAATATGGCCTGGTGGTCTCCCATTCAATTACTTAATCAGACCTTAGCCCTGCTTAGCTTCAAGCCCAGTCGACCAGGTGCCTCCACCTGTTGAAATGAGAGAATATAAGAAATTCTTTAAAATAACCCCCCTCCCCAAAGGAGCAGAATGTAATTGGGTAGAATTATGCCTCAGTTGAAAACAAAACACAAAAGTGAATTAGTGACAGCCTATTTATTTAAAAAAATTTTTTTTCAATATTTACATGGAATTAGGAAATTTACAGTGCAATCTTGTACTTGAAATAAGTCCCATTAAGTTCAATTGGTTTAGATTGATTGATTGATTGATTTGATTATGTGCTAGTTGGTGTTGACTCTTAGAGATCACATAGATAGATTTTCTCCATGATGATCTGTCCCTGGTCTTTCAAGTCTTCCAATGGTGCACCCATTGCCACTGTAACTGAGTCCATCCACCTGGAATGCTTAGATAGTGGATTGCAATCAATAACATCCATCCATTGACTGAAAGGCTTCCCCCAGTGGAATGGTCACCCCTCTATATGCCTTTGCTCATCTTCTATATTTGGCTGAAGGGAATAGATTTATGGGGTCTATGGGGAGTATAAAGGAGAAGCAAACATGGGGAAGTCTGCTTATGGAGTACTGGATGTATGTCATAGAATTCCATTATTAAATTTATTTCTTGGGTTGCAGATTTGTGTGGATGACAGAACGAGAATTAATGTGTGTGTGTGTCCATGTGTTGAAAAGGATATGATACAAAGAAAAATGAATCATGATCATGACTAAAAGAAACTGGATTACTTTATTACAACCTTTAGTGACTTAGCACCTTTATATGTTGATAGAACTTCATTTTTAATTGGTGGGAAGGAAATAACACCTTATTGAAGGTATCCAATGGTCCTTGAAACTTGATGTGATAGTTTGTCTGGTCTTATTGCTAGTATTTCATACTTCTGTATATATCTCAACTGTAATGCACAAAAATCAGATGGAGTGTAACTCCTCTCTAAAGAAATCAGCTGTATCAGGTAGACAAGCAAGATGGACATGTTGCACTTGAGAAGTTAAAAATCAGGCAGAGAAAATGGGAAAGGAATGAAAAAATAAAAGCAATAGAGATGGAAAAGGAAGCAATATTCAAAGAGACATAAATCTTGGTATGTCCAATGGGGCTTATGCTCAAGTACCTTATCCTTTATCTGCTAAGTAAAATTTATCTCTGTAATGGTAAGGCTGGATCTGTAAATTGAAAGATTGGAGGTCTCAACCCTCCTGACCCAGAAGCTCTTTGGATCACCAGATACTGAACTTATTTTCCTTCCTAGGTGTAACTGGCATCTTCCCACTTAACCCCCGCATGTGATAGATGTAGACTCCCATATCCTAAGTGCCTAACTGGCAAGAAAAAGGAAAATGTTGATCAAAAGGACATAATTGTATTTCCTGGCCCTATAGCATTAGGCATGTGACAAGAAGAATCAACCTCTCTAGTCTCCTTTGGAAGTTAGATCAATCTCACAAGGTATAAACAAAATTACCTTTATTTTTAAAGATGAAGAAGAGTAAAAAAATAAAAATCACTTTTCAACTTAAGTAGTCACATGCAAACTAATCCATGGTGGATGAGATAAAAATGAAGTAGCTCAAATCAAAAATGGCAACATAAAAGGTTATCAAATAGAAAAATTATAAAGGACAATATAGGCTATATGGGTAAAAACAAGATGGTATTGGTCTGTCCCTAATATAGAAGAACTCTGTTGTAAAAGTATTCTAATTTGCATTAAAGCATGTAATTTACTGAGCATGTACAGAGATAATAAACACCAGAGAGGGGAAGGGGAAATCATAGGAATTTTTAAAAAATGAAATTAGACGTATTTTTAAAGAAATATTCCATAGTGGGAATCAAAGATCTTTTCCAATAATTAGCACATAAAATCCTAACAGATTTAATCTGTTCATTATATTTCCAGCCTTTTTTCAGAAAGAGAATTACTCATTTTAACAATGACGACTGAAGTGAGGTATCAGCAATAAAAAAATCTTATACCAGTTATTTCTGAGTATAATATTTGAAGCAAATTTAATGTTTTTTTCCACTGAAATTCCCACTGTTCCATCTCTCTAACTATATTTAAATTGTGCATCTATTCAATTATACAGTCTTTTACTTTTGGATTCTGAATTGTGTTTCACTAATAAATTATAGATTGTCCCTAACAATGTTTAGTATTACATATTATAAGATTTTCAAATTCAGTCAAGTTTCTCAATATTCCCCCTTGTTTCTATGATTCTTTTGTTGCAGTGCTGCTTATTTGAAAATACTGGAACTAATTAAATATAGAAGAGCAATGTGTAGTAAGAGTCTTGAAATTTCTTAACTTTGTCCTGTCAACACAAATGAACAATGCGAATCTGAACTATTTGTTCTCTCTCCAATGAGTAAATTTCATAGTGCCTTCATCTTTGTTAAAATAGACATTCAATAAGAAAGCAAGAGGGGAGAAATCTGGACTTCTCTTTTCCTGAACTGAATCTAAACATTCAATAAGTTACTTAATATTACATAGTCTCTTAAGAATTGTTTATTTTGGTTTGTATGAACTGAAATATTCAGTCTGTCTGGAAGGACAGGCCCTTCCATGGAAGTGACAGAATCATGAGGAAATATAATCCATTCTGAAATCCATGTTAGACAGCTGGCATAATAGTATAATCTGATGTTTGGAACCACTAGACCACTTCATTTTTTTGAATCCTGCAAATTCTTGAATTTAATCCTTGGCCTTTCATTAGACCATATATAATTCACTACTGTACTTTTCTGGGCCCATCACTTTATTCTCAATAAAACCTGGAATCATTGAAATGGAAAATCTAATTGTGCTGGAATATTCATTTTAACCACCACAATTCTTCCTAACCAAGGCAAATTTAATTTCTTTCATCTAGAAATATCTGCTAGAAGTTTTCAAGATGTAAATAATTTCTGTTGAATAGATCTTTATTTTTTTGGTAAAAAGAAATCCTAAATATTTGACCTTTTTAGTGGTAATATTAATGCCTGTGAGACAGTGTACAAATTGCTTTTCATCCTCTACCAAGTTCCATGGGAGTTTTCTCTCTATCGATTCGGTAGCCTGATACTGATTCGTGTCACTGTACACGTTCCATCAACAATGTTAAGGAGACTCAAGGCTGAGCGATTGTTAGTACAATATCGTCAGCAAATGACTTCAGCTGATGTTCTTGTGCAGTTAATTTGACTCCTAAGATTGTTTTCTTAGTGGGACCTGCTTGTTGTTTTGTTTTGTGCCAATATCCACACAATTCGGCTTGAGACGGAGATGTTCATTCCGTGTACAGGAAGTATGTCAAGCTTGCGAATGCTTGGTGACATTGCAATTTTCTTTTTTTGCTTTTTTGCAATACAATCTTTGCCATTCCATTCCATTCTTCCCCGTTTTTAACTCAACACTTTTTTGTGTGTGCTTACGTTTCTAAACATGTTTTTAATACTTTGAAAGCACTTGTGCTGTTAGAAAACTAGAATAGTAAGAACTAAGGACTTGATTACATTAGTGGACAAAGAATGAAAAAAAGAAGGCAGGCCTCTCAATGAATAAGAAATAGGATTATAACTGGATTCCTAACTAATAGGCTTAACAGCCCAATGCCAAAAGCATTCAAGGTGGGGCATTCATTACCTGTTTCAGGTAAACAGGTTGTCACAGCTGTGTCCTGCTACACAGGAATGATGAGTCCATCTAGGACAATGTTTCTCAACCTCAGGAATTTTAAGATGGGTGGACTTCAACTCCCAGAATTCCCTTGCCAGCTATGCTGGCTGGAGAGTTCTGGGAGTTGAAGTCCACCCATTTTAAAGTTCCTGGGGTTGGGAAACACTGGTATAGAACAAAGAAGTTGTGTGATGACTCAAACATACTTATTACTTAGGAGACAGAGGGAAGAAAATAGGATTTTTTTTCTTTTTTAAAAGTTGGATGGGTTTTTAACAGTTAACAGTGATAGATGTTGATTCTGTTTCATTCTGAAGAGCTGCCACTATAACCTTTGTGGCATATCTTCAGCGCAGCCTACTTGCATTCTAATATAAAACAAGGCTGTTAGAAAAATCAGGTTCTGTGCTTCTGGAATATAAACAAGCCATGCAAGGGTTAAAAGCTTTAAAACTGTTGCTGTTAAATGTGGCGTATTTCGTGCCAAGCTTTTTATTTTGGCTTTTGGTTAAGAGATGATTAAACCATTTGGAGAAAAGCCAACAGGGCTGATGTTGAAAAGAAACGTTTCTTAAGAACAAAAGTGAACTAGACTAGGAAACCATCCCTGCCCCACAAACAGCAAAAAAGAATGGCAGACAACTTCCGCCCTTTGGCTGAGAAAAGAGTAGGGATGTGGCCTTCTGGTCATCGAGTATCAAGTTTCCCTTGAGTGAATTTTACCTCTAGGAACAGAGCAGCTGAGATGTGCTTATGTAATACCTAGAATTAGATGCTCATTAAAATATTTCTCTGACAGGACTGCAGAATCTTATTTTGGCAGAAGATAAGGATCTAGCAACATGAAATATATGACCAATTTTCTCTTATTTTGATTTATTCTCTGCCCAGCATGGATATAAGCTGCCATAAGTATTAAGATGAAAATGCTGTTAAGCTGCAACAACAACAAAAATTTATTTGTAACCCTTGCCTAAATTCCACATTGCACTGAACCCAGAATAGGGAACCATTTTGGCCAGGTTCTAAAGAAAGGGCAAAAGAATTGAGGGTTTTTTTGCTCTTTCCTTTCCTTAGTCAGTGAGGCCTTGTTGCTTTCATTTTAATGAGTTCTCTTCCATGGAAGAAAGGAGATGTTCCCTTTATTGGCAGGGCAGCTTTACATCAGAAAGCTTTTTTTTTTAAAGAAAGGAATCAGGAGAAATTATAAAATAACGTAGATGAGGGAAAAAGACATAAGGCTGTGAGCTTCCTTGCATAAATATCAGGGGCCAGACATGCTGCGTATGAATCAAGCCTAGCAGCATCTACTAGGGAGTGCCCTGTCAAACAGACTCTTGTACTGGGATGAGTAGGAGAAGTGGAGAGAGAATGTCAGGCTTCATCACAGGAAACAGGAAACAGAGTCCAAGCGGAAGGACATCTCCCCTGGCCTCGGACGATCGTAACTAAAAAATGTGCAACCTTCCCTGATCTTCCCATAAGTTGGTCTCACAATAACTGATCTGTAATCACTGACTGAAGATGGAAGGGGAGCCTCAATAAGGTCCAGAAAGCAGGTATGACCTGGGGAGAATTTATCTCTGCCTGTTCCAGAGCAGATTCACAGTTGGCTTGGGAACAGGCCTTGCCTGGGGGAGCAGGGGAGCAATGCCTGCTGCTGAGCCACACCCTCCCCTCCCCTCCCCACCTCTCTCTCCTTTCCCCTTTCCCTGGCATTAGAGGTCTGAGGTCAAAAAACAGCCAGCCTTGGAGGTTTCAGGGAGAACCCACGGCTGCATCTCCCCCTCCTTAGGACAATCGGTTTGCAGCCTTAACGCTTGATGGATGCCACTACAGATACAGATTCTCTCTCTGTCTTCACACTAACGGCTCTCAGCTTCAAGAGCATGCAAAAGGGATAACAAAAATGTTTTAGAAATTTTCCTATAACCACATACATATTCTTTTCGGAGAATACGTAGGCATTACATTCATATTTCTTTCTTCTATAGAATGCTCCATTCTCCTACTGAAGACTTGACTAGAGCCCAACCTGTCTGTTTGGTCATTTGCTGGGTCCCCATCAAGGACATTTTAATGATCAGCTTGGTGACTGAAGAGCTACATTTTGTATTAGGATAATGGAGCTCTTTTTCTTGTTTTCCCTTTGAAATGCTACATTTTGTAACGTATACTGAAAAGTGGAAAAGAATGAGCAAATATGGAAGACAGGATGCTACTTGTTTTTATATTCATTTTATTTATTCTATTTCTCTGCTGCCCAATAACAGGAAGCTTTAAGACACTGCAGCAATTTTAGTATGAGATGTCACTTGTTCCTCTGCATTTGCATTGCACAACGTGCTTAATTTAGTATATGATCCCATTACTTCAGGATACACATGGAGGATAAAAACAATTTAGGAACCCTGCATTCCAAAATATGAAATTGGGTGTGTCGTTATATAAATATTGCCTACCATGCTTAAGACTTTTTTTCAAATGACACATCAGATACTGAAACCCCCCCAAAATTAATGACACATCGCATACTTCCACATTTACATATTGAACTGATTGTAATGTAAAATGCATGTCCTCAGAATCTCAGCATTTTGAATGTAGTCATTGGTTGTCAGAGATATTCTGCTGCTGCTTTGAACGTTCACATGGACTATCCACAGATCTCTCGTTTACGCTCTGAGCATTCTGGCAACATTGCAATGTCTTACCAGCCCATTCATTGTTTTTGGAATCCTAGTCTGAGTTTCTGTATATTGGGAAAAGGCTTGGTTGCAATCCAGTACATTCAGTGAGCCATCTTCCTAAGCATCCTGGACAGATGGGCTCATATCCCTTGGAATGAACCTCAGTCTAATCGCAGGAACAATCAATCAGCGAAGCAGTGCCTGCAGGCCAGAAGGTTTTTGAAAGACAATTCCAGGAATCTTCATCCTGCCGCTTATTGTTTATTGGTAGTGGTGGCAGATCCCAGGGATGGGGCTTGTGTGGGAATTTCAGATAAAACTGATGAACAAGGCATCGGTGGGTGGGTGGGTGTGTGGATGGATATACTGTAGATCATACTTCCCCATAATTTCTCAGATTCAAGATAGCCCTTTCAGTAAACCAGATATTTCAGTCATTGACCACCTAGAGTTGCTGTATATTTCCTTCAAAGCCATCTCTGTACTCCTCTACAATTGCCTGCAGAGTGAAAAGCCTTAATATAATCAGTAAAAGAGAAGTAGAAAATAGTTCTTCTGAAACTCATTTGCCTTTTCCATTGTTCATCAGATGTTAGCAGTATGATCTCAGGTGCTCCCATCTCTTCTGAACTGAGCTTCCTTTATCATGCACATTTTTGCATAAAAGTTTCCCTTGATTTTTGTAATTTTCCTCAATAAATCTGATAGCAGTTCAATTATTACCCTCAACTTCTTTGCACTGTTTATTTAGAAATAACCCCTTTTGTCTTCTTTCTTTTCTGTGGAACTCAGCATTTAATTGGGCAAATTTTCTCTCTTTGCATTTCACTTTCTGTCTTTCTATGGCTATTTTTAATATATCTACAGGTAGCCATTTTGCCACTTTTGCTTTTCATGTTTCAGAATATTTTTCTCTGCGTTTTCTTTAATTATGTCACAAATTTCAGAGTTTTTCAGGCACACTATTAATCAAATCTAATCCACTGAATTGATTTCACTGTTGCCCATGTATAGAGGAGGGACTTTTCATATACACCTTGTGTACTACAATTAGGAGTGTAAACTTTGGTTGAAGCAGTAGATGTATCAATGGGCAGAATCATACTAATAGCTCCCTCCATTGGCTGGCAAGGGTTAGACCTGTTTTCATATGTAGAGACAAACTAACAAAGGAAGAAGAAAAAAATCCCCAAATCCGTTATTTTTCAACAAAATTTCACTGTGCATAAATTTTCCCATGAGCAGTATGGCCAGAAATGGGATATTATTGGATGGGTTTATTTATTTATTGTTGTATTGATTATTCTTGCAGTATTCTGCACTGCTGACTCTGCATGGATTGTCAGTTGTTTACAAAAACCAACTTGTAAAGTCTGTCGGCCTTGTGAGGTAGACCAGACAGGAAACACAGCCAGATGAGCTAATTCTACTTTATTGTAAGCTTACATTAACAGAATCTTGCAAGTCTGAAAATGTATCTCTTCCCGCCATCCCCCTTACAGTCCAAGAAACTAGTGGGTAGGGGGTTCCTTCTGAGACGTTTGTCCTGCCCACATTCCTGCTGCAGGCTAAGTTGCCTTTTACCTGACCGTTTCCTTGGCTGTGTCTCTTTGCCCTGCTGCCCAAAGTCATTCCCACATACCATTACAAGTCAAATAAAAGCCCCATCATCTAAAACAAACCCTGATCTAAGCTTCACTGGCATCCCAATAAGTGACATTAACATAACTAAAAAATCATAAGAAACTGCTCCATAGAAGAATAGCAAAATATGTTCTGAGGCATGTGTATTTGTTTGTGTGTGTGTTAGAAAAATAAATCTGATATACAGTAGAATTCAATTCAACATGGAAACTATTTTTGGACTACAATTCTACATACAGGTTTGTATCACATCCAAAATTTGGGTTTCTCTTATACGATTTTAACATTTAAGTCTTGGTTTGATTTGTTAAATAAGGACAGATCTCTTAGAAATTGCTGTAATCTCTTATTTTGATTTATAATTCATATTGCATTGATCACTTAATTACTGCATGTTTACTTGGTCTTCATAATAAGCTGAAGTTCTAAATTGATTTAAGACACTTAATTAGAACTAAAGTCACCTTGAACATTTTACTTAATTTTATTCAGTCTTACAATGCCTGTAAATCTCCTACATATTTATCTTATGTTTATTTATTAAATAAATAAATGCTTTGCAAATGAGCTCTGTTTGGATTATCTCCCTACACATCAGCAGGGAATGTGCTGTCCATATCCTTGGGGGTTGGGCATTCTATATGGGTGGAGCATACACTGAAGAACAATGTATTCTTGTTCCCATTCCCTGATCCTACAGGTGGGATAGGGAGACTCTCAACATCCCAACAGGCTGGCTCTATCTGAAGGAGGTATTGATGTAAGTGACCAGATACTAAGCCCTAAAGGACTTTGTAGGTCAAACTCAATATTTTGAATTATGCTTGGAAGCCTATTGAATGACAATACAGTGCCTGCAGATCCAGTGTTATGTGGCATTAATCACTGTCATCCACCAGCATGCAGGCTGCTGCATTTGGTACTTAGGTGGTTTCTGAATAATCTTCAAAAACAGCTTCATGAAGAATGCATTGTGTAGTAAATTCTATAGGTGGAAAGAGCATTAGTAACTGTTGATAGGGCTCCATGTCCAGGGCCACAATTGGCACACCAATAATAGCTGGAAAAAGGTCCCCCAACCACTGCCTTCACTGTCCAGCTATTAGTAGCTGCAAATCTAGAAAGGCTCTCAAGTCACAGAATTTCTCTTTCAAGAAGAGTGCTTGGAGCAGGCAGAATGCCAGATGGTTTCTGTTCAAATAGTGCCTACATTTTGGCAGGATTAAATCTCAGCTTGTTTCTTCCCAACTAGTACCTTGCATCTTCCAGATACTGGGTGAAATCTACACTGTATCCCAGCTCGGCGATATAAAACTGAGTATCATCAGCATGCTAAATAGACCTGATTGTGAACCAGTGGATGGCCTCCCCCAACAGCTTTATGTAGATATTAAAAAGCTGAGGGAAAAAGAGACAATTCCTATGGTATCCCACAAATGAATAACCACCTACATCTCCTCCCTCATTACCCCTGACTGATACCACCAGTTAGGAAAGAAAGAGACTACTTATTTATATGGTTGCCCATCTCACACAGGTGACTCTTGATGGCATACAAAGATAAATAGCATGAAAACCACAACATACAACCTCCTGCACCCAAGGACAGAGCAACGACCCATTCACCAAGAAACCCCCACAACCCTACATCAGCAGTAAAAGACAAAAATAACATACCAGCAACTACTGCAAAACTGTGTCTCCTGCTCCTGCCTTCGCAACCAGCCAGAAAAGTACCACGGCTGATAAACCGAAGGCCACTGAGGAGTCCAAAAGGATCAGGAGTTGGGCACTCCCCTCATCCAGGCCCTGAAAAAAATCATCCCCGAGGGTGATCAATGTGATTTTCATCCCCAGGTATGAATACTGTCTGAAAGGTATCTAGATCATCAGTCTTCCCTGAGGCACTTTATAGTTGTAATCTAACTGCTCTCTCTCGAAGCTGGGTGAGAGTTGTTTAACTCTTCCAGGTTTCCAGAGGGCCTTTTCAGAAGGGGTGCACCATTGCCAACTTCAGAGTGGTGAGCACAGCCCCTCAAACTGAAGCAACCCTTCATGCCTTTGTTTTCCATAGGAGCCAAGTGGTACGTGGGAGAAGCACATACATCACAGAACCCATCCCACAAAACACCAAATCCACTTCCTGAGAATCAACAAGCCAAATCAGTCCCAGGTAATGCTACAAGGCACTGCCCTCCTCACTTCTTCTGATCCCGCCCATGCAGAGTTCAGGCCAAAGTGAATCTGAGTGATTTTATCAGCAAAATTCTGCCCCCACATCTCACAATGTCCCATGAGCAGATTTACTTGCCTCTTACTCATCAAAAGGGAATGAGTCACTTCTAAAAAGGCTGCTCAAGCACATTCTGATGATGCAATAAGGGTGGAGAAATATGTGTGCTTTACCACCCTTACCATCACAGCTTAGATTTGAACATATACTCTTACCTGTGTCTGATTTGCTCTCGTCTTCTTCCACTGAACTCATCTGGGCTAATGTTTTGGTAGTTTCTGTTTCCTGAATAAGATTTAAAGTACTTACAATCATTTTTTAAGCTGTCAATGGCTGCCTTCAAACTTAATCACTGGCAGAAGAGTGTTCAGCCCTTTTTTTCCTACTTCCTGTTATTTTTGATAAATAATTTTTTCTTTCTGCATATTTACATTCTCTGCCAGTTCAAGAAGACAGTAACTCTCAACAAGCTATGAATTCACATTTGGATATTGTACTAAGCCATAGTTCTGAGCATTATGGCAACAGCAAGCCATGGTTACAGACACTGGTTATGCACTTCAGAACGTACCATTAACAAATTATGAATTTACATTCATAATGCACACTAGAACCTAACAAATCTGTGACTTAACATGCTGTGTGAACACATACATTGCTTGACTGATGAAGACAAATACATTAACACACAATTCAGTTCTGGTGTGTTAACATGAAATAGTAAATAAAAGGAACCTTGAAGCTGGTTTTCCTTTTGTTTTAAAAAAAATAGTGAATTTACTTCATGTATAAAGTAAATAATATAAAAATCACTTCTATTAAAGCTTTGTTTATCTTCTGTATATAGCAACTTGATCTGATAAACTGCGTAAAAGAACAGGACTTACCAGTGATACATATTTGATGGACTGCCTTGGTACAATTTATTGGTCATTCATAGTAATTATGGTCTGCTTAAGAACTACAGAGGCTCACAGCAGTCATAAGTTCTATTTGCAGCACCAGTGTGAATAAAGTACAGTAAAAGTGGAATGGAGGCATTGTGTGGGGATAGAAGAAATGAAGGTAGTTGCACAACACCAGTGCGGCAGAACGTGGCTGAAGACACCTCCAGTGTGAAGTTAATGATACCCTACAGCCTTCCCTGAGCATGGTTAATTGAACTAATATGGCTTACCTTGTCAGAAGGGTGTACTAAGAAACAGGCAGAACTGGAAGGACCACTCTATTCTAGACAAAGGACAAGTTCAAGAGACTAATGAGGTATGAGGTATGATCTCTCCTTTTGATCAGCTGTTGAGCATGCTTGCTCCCACACTTAATATTAGTGAGGGAATGTCTTCTGACATAACCAGTTTTGCTCTGTGTTTGCCCATAGGCTCTTTAACTAAAGAAAAACAGCATACCCAAACAAAGATAGTTCAGGGCCGTGTCACCAGAATGAAGTCAGGCACCAAATTTACCATATGGCAAAGCTCTCTACTGTACGTTGCTTCTCAAATGTTTTTAGTGTAAACATATCTACTTAATACAATACATTTTGATCTGTGGTTAAATTTAGAGGAGTAATCTACCCCAGGGTTTCTGTCCAGGCTTCTCTTCTCTTCTCTTCTCTTCTCTTCTCTTTGCCTTCAACTCATTCTTGACTGGCAGTGATTGGCAAGACTTTCAGAAGTGGTTTGTGTAATGATTGCCTATCCTAAAACACCCATCAGACTCATGAACAGGTTCATAAAGATATCTGATTTATTAAAGAATAGTATGCAGGATCACAAAGAAAGCTGAGAATGGAAAAAGCACGCCAAATGCAAACTAAAAAACCCTCGGTACAAATGAGATCCCTCCCCCCATAGAATCTTCTCAGGCTCACAATCCCAGGTGCTCCTAACGGCTCCTGATGGTCTGCGGGAAAAGTCCTTGAGCAGAACACATAACCCAAACACATTCCAATGAAATGAACATAGATACAGAACTTGGCACAATGTTTCACAGCAGCTCCCTCCCAACAGAAACGCGCATCAGCACCATGGCATGTGAAACGTTACGATGTACAGTGCACATTGAAACAGTGAACATGACATACCGCCCCCCCAAAAGAAAGAAAACTCTAAGTGGCAGGCTTCAAAGGGTAAGCTAAGTGGAAATGGTTAACTAAATCAGGAGCATTAATGTGGCCAGCAGGCACCCATTCAGGATGAGGAAAGTGTTTCCAGCCGACCAGGTGCTGGAGAGTGCCTCGAAGCTTGCCAGAATCAATGACCTCCTTGACTTCAAAGTGTTGTTGCCCATCAATCATGATTGGAGCAGGACGAGGAGGTTGGGGATGCCAGTGGGAAGAGTGGTGGACAGGCTTGAGCAGGCTGCAATGGAAAACAGGGTGCAAGCGTTTCAAATTGTGAGGCAAGTCCAACTTAACAGTAACTGGATTGACAATACCAACAATAGGGAAAGGACCAATGAATTTGGGAGCAAGCTTTTTCAAGGGCTGTGGGGACTTGGGGAAATATAAACCTGATCCCCAATTTTGAAATCGCATTGCACAGAACGGCGTTTATCGGCTGAAAAATTGAGCCCAGCGAATTTGTTTAGGACTGAGACACGGGGGGGTGCGGAGGGCTTCCAATTTCCTGTGATTAGTCCAAACCTCGAAAGTCCATTTAGCACCTTCCAGGAGGTGACGCCATGCTTCTAAAGCAGCTTTTACAGCAAAAGCCTCTTTTTCCCAAACATGCCACCGTCGTTCAGTTTCAGAAAATTTTCTGGACAGATAAGCGCAGGGTTTTAAGTGATTTTCTGAATCCCTTTGTAACAAAATAGCCCCAGTAGAGGAGTCAGAAGCATCAACTTGGACCACAAAGGGGTGGTCAGGATCGGGGTGCTGTAAAATAGGCTCAGCAGTGAAAAGGGTTTTTAACTTTTTGAATGCTGCCTGGCATTCAGGTGTCCAATTCAGCACTGCCCCAGGATTTTTCACCTTGCATGTCTCTCCCAAACCCTTGGTATGTAGTAAGTCAGTAAGGGGCAAAGCAATCTCAGCAAATCCCTGGATAAACTGCCAATAGTAATTACTGAACCCTAAGAAACTTTGTAATTGCCTCCGGGTGCGGGGGCGTTCCCAACTTAAAATCGCCTGAATTTTTTCAGGGTCCATCTCAATGCCTTTGTCAGATACCCTATAGCCTAGATAGTCAAGTTGGGTTTTGTGAAATTCACATTTGGAAAGCTTGGCGTAGAGTTTGGCATCTCTAAGCTTGCTTAACACCTGTTTGAGGAGGCATTCGTGTTCCTCCTCGGTTTCAGTGTAAATGAGAACATCGTCTAAATAAACCAGGCCCCCCTTTAAACAAATGATCATGTAACACTTCATTAATCAATTGCATGAAGACTCCGGGTGCCCCTGCTAACCCAAAAGGGAGGACTTTGTACTGAAATGAACCCAATGGGCAGTTAAAAGCAGTTTTCCATTCATCTCCAGCTCGTATGCAGATGCAAAAATAGGCTTCATGAAGGTCGAGCTTGGAGAAAATCTTGCCCTTGGGCAAATGGGCTAACGTATCTTTCATTAGTGGCAGAGGATATTTGTTGCAGATTGAGACGGAATTTAACCCCCGATAGTCCGTACAAAGTCTAAGCGTGCCATCCTTCTTTTCCCGGAAAAGCACAGGGGGCCCACCTGGGGAATTTGCAGGTTCAATAAACGCCCTTGACAGATTTTTGTCAATAAAGTCCTGCAATGCCTCAAGCTCTTTCTGAGTCATTGGATAAATTTTCGGCTTGGGCAATTGAGCGTTGGGAACCACCTCTATTGCACAGTTGGTTTTTTGATGGGGGGGGTGGTAGCTGATCTGCTTCCATTTCCCCAAAGACGTCTGCAAAGTCTTGGTATCAATCTGGCAAGCCTTCTAAATGTGCCAAACTAAGGCGCGGTGTGGCAATTGCAGCCCTTCCAACCCCTGCACGTGAAGCTCTCTCCGCTCTAGGGGCTTGGTAAAACCCATCCTTAAAAGTCAGAGTTCTGTGTTCCCAGTTTATATATGGGCTTTGATAGGTCAACCAGGGAATCCCCAGAATTACCAAGGGATTGCCAACAGGTGCCACTACAAATTTTAAAGACTCATGGTGGCTGCCCATTTGCATTGCGACAGTTCCAGTGAAATGGGTTGCCGCCCCGCTCCCCGCCGTTGAATCATCCAACTGTGTGAAGATCAAAGGCTGCTGGAGGGGAAAGCTAGGCAGGTCCAAAGCAGCAACCAGATCAGGGTGAATCATACACCTGGAACACCCAGAGTCAACTAAAGCGCAGACTTCCGGAGTCTTAGTGCGGGAGCCCAATTTCACTTTTACTGCTAGAGTGGGACAGTCAGCACTCACCATAGCATCTTCATGCCCATCTCCTCCACCTGCCCGCAGGCGCTTTTCAAGGCAGGTGGCTGGCATTTCCCGCCAGTTCCTTAGAGTCATCTTCAACCTCTCCTGAGAAGCAGGGTACTTCTTCAGCGTCGGCCGCCCCCTTGGCTGCTGTCATCCGCCGCGATGAGGGCGGCAATTTGGCCGGCGGTTTGCCCGCTCGGTCTCCAGCCTTGGCTTTTGGGCAATCAGCTGCTCGGTGTCCTTCCTTTCCACATCGGAGACACTGACCCTTTGCATAACGCCGATCTCTCTCCTCTTCCCAGGCTCTGTAGCCTGGCTGGGCAGCAGTTGCAGCACTTCGGGGTCCCCTCATGGTGGCTGGTTGCTTTTCAGGTCGTTTGGTTTGCATGTAGGTATGCTGAGCATGCTCAGCCTTGCCGGCCAGACAGATCCATTTATACAATGTCTCTGGGTCATCTCTACACAACGCCCACCACAGGACATCCCTATTGAGTCCCTCTTTAAACCGTTCTATTAAGGTTGACTGAAACCAGTTGGGGATTTTTCCAGCTAAAGCCTTAAACTCCAGGGCGTAATCAGCTACAGACAGTTGGCCCTGGGTAAGATCCTTCAGTGCCTTTTTAGGCCTTGCCTTGGCTAGAGGATCCTCAAAATGCAGCTTTAACGCCCACATGAAGTCCTCAAAATCCTCAAGCTCAGGGGAGCTAGCCTTGCTTAATTGAACATACCAATCAGCCGCTTGTCCCTTCAGCTTGGTGGCAATGGCAGTTATTTTAGCCTCTTCGGAAGGGAAGCAGGGTCCAAACTGTTTCATATAACTTTTAGCATTAGTGAGGAAGAAAGACAACTTAGTTGGATCCCCGTCAAACTTGACAGAAAAGTCTTTCATCCCGGCTCCTGTTGGAGCTGAATTAGTGGCTGCTTGAGTGGTTGGGCCCCAGGTTACAGTAGTTCTCCTGTCTCGGGGTGGGGACACTGATGGACGGGCTCTACAGGGTGGAGATTCATCCCAGCTTCGTCTCCGGCCCCGCTTCGCCAGTGGTCCGGGTGAGGGGATGGAGGATGATTGCGTGGAGCTGGAATCTCCTTCGCGTCTCGCTGCCCCCCCCCCCCATGACAGAGACAGGGCTTTTAGCATGTACTGCATCGATTCTAATTTGGCCTCTACCACTCTTAGCCTTTCAGGGGTTTGAGATTCCTCCCTCCCTCGTGCGTTAGGCTGACTCCCTTCTGATACCATGGTAGATTCTACGTTTGGGGCCAGTGGGAACCGATACTTCCAGGACGCCTGGGACATCCCTGGCTGGGGTTCTCCCATTTCAACCCAGGTGATCAACTCTGTGGGCGATTCGCTGGGTGCCGGTTGCTTTGGTGCTCTCCCATCTTCAGATCCCTCTCCCTCCGGGCTGGAACTCGAATGCTGCTGTGAACCTGAAGGTTCTGGGGTGAGGCTCCGTTCTTCGCTCCTGACCGTTGACTCAGGCATCAAGCTAGTTGGCTCCTCGAGTCTCCCAGTCATGGGTTTGGTTTTGGCCATCATTAACTGTTTTCCCTCACAAGAAACTAATCTTGGCAGGAGCTAACGGTACAACTTTGGTGATTCTCAGCTTTATGTAATGATTGCCTATCCTAAAACACCCATCAGACTCATGAACAGGTTCATAAAGATATCTGATTTATTAAAGAATAGTATGCAGGATCACAAAGAAAGCTGAGAATGGAAAAAGCACACCAAATGCAAACTAAAAAACCCTCGGTACAAACGAGATCCCTCCCCCTGTAGAATCTTCTCAGGCTCACAATCCCAGGTGCTCCTAATGGCTCCTGATGGTCTGCGGGAAAAGTCCTAAGGTGGGACTAGAACTCCCAGTCTCCTGGTTTCTAGCCACTTAACCACTAGACCAAACTATCCCATTCTTTTTCCCTAAGAGACCCAGGTAGCCTAGTCTAAAAACAAATCATATAATGAACAGCTGCCAAAAGTAAATGAATAGCAAACATGTCTTTAGATAGCAAAAAAGTCCCACGGGGGGTGGGGGGGAATTGCTCTCCTTAATACAACATTAAAAGAGTTGTATAGATATCCTAGTTCCTTCAGAGTATGTATTTGTATGTGTAAATTGTGTAGGGAATGGAAGATTTACAACAATAAAATATACAGAATTAAAACTAATCCCACTATATATGTAATCAGCAAGGAATGCACAAATTAACCCTGTGAAAATGGGTTTGGAAATCATTATGGGTGGCAAAAATAAATATAAAAATGGGGCAAAAATTTGGATTTTGCCAGGGATTTTCAAGCAATGCAAGGAAAAGATTTTCTTTCATGATTCACTGAAAGAACTTTGCTCTCATCTCTGACTCTGCAGAAAATATAATTGACTATTTGGCTTCAAGATTTGAAGCAAGAGCAAAAATGAGTGTCTAGTCTAGGACATATTTATTCCTAAATTACATGAGTTGGGGGGGGACTTGGTTTCAGCACGTTTTTGACGATTCCAAACCCCTAATGGTGTGGGAAATTTCTGGCAAGAGATAAGAGATCATATGTTTAACTGGGATGCATTGCAGGACCAGCTGCAGTTTTGAGGAGTACATAATGCATTTTAGAGAGAAGGTGGGGGGGAGAGAAAGGGGACAATGTCTGGTTTAGCCTAGAGGCCACATGTAATACTAAAAAGGATAAGAATTCCCATAGCTGACATCTGTGAAAGTTAAAATCTGCTTTAACATTCACTTTGATTGCTTTTTAAAAGGTGCATTAAGAGCTTCCAAGGTTTCTAGTAGCAGTTATTCATTACTGAACAGCACGTCTCATTCTTTACTTGAGTAGGTAGAGGAACTGGGTTGTTATTTGCATAACATCTAAGTGCTAAATGCTGATTTAGCTTCAGAAAAGGAAATTATAAATACTGAACTTTTTCTTTCTTTTGCTATAAGTAAAAAATATTGTGTTTACCAGAAATCCTGTTTAACCTTGTTTGTTGTTTATTAGTTTAGTCGCTTCCGACTCTTCGTGACTTCGTGGACCAGCCCACGCCAGAGCTTCCTGTCGGTCGTCAACAACCCCAGCTCCCCCAGGGACAAGTCCGCCACCTCTAGAATACCATCCATCCACCTTGCCCTTGGTCGGCCCCTCTTCCTTTTGCCCTCCACTCTCCCTAGCATCAGCATCTTCTCCAGGCTGTCCTGTCTTCTCATTATGTGGCAGAAGTATTTCAGTTTGGCCTTTAATATCATTCCCTCAAGTGAGCAGTCTGGCTTAATTTCCTGGAGGATGGACTGGTTTGATCTTCTTGCAGTCCAAGGCACTCTCAGAATTTTCCTCCAACATGTTTAACCTTAGTTTATTCCATAATTTATCTTAAAGGTGTTACATTTTTCAGGTCTTTTGTAAACAGGGTTAGGTAGAGAGCCTAGTTTTCCCAGCATTACTAATGAGACACATTTATCCAGAAACAGGTCAAAATGGAGATGGGTATTGTGTTACCTCAGGAGTGGGACTGCAATTCCCACTTATCCTGAGCACTAACCATACTGGAATTGCAGTTCAGCCATATCCCTGTTTCCTCATTCCTGCTCTGGATCGTTGTTCAGTTTCAACTTCTGGGTTCCTGGATCCTGATTCAATTTTATATGCTTTGCCTAAGCATGGGTCTGCGAGAATACCACAAGGCACTCATCCCACTCCATTCACTTGTAATTACGGTATCAATTTTGAGACCAACTCTCTTCAGTTATGGTATTGCCTCATGGGGAATGGCAGTGATACCATGTGGCAATTCATACAAGGAAAAAGGATGGATTGGGAGGTTGAACCATACTTGAAATTTAGCAACCAGTTTCCCATGCCGGAGCTAGAGAGTCAAAGGCAAAAGCAAGGGAGATATTAGGATGAAAGAACAAACCAAAGGTCAGGGATGATGAAGCAGAAGATCAGGCATAATTCAAGGCGGAAGCCCTTCTATAATCCTGTACTGATGGGGTGGCACACTGATTACTAGCAGGATATGTATGTTCATGCTGTCCTGGCTCTGAGTCCCTTGTCTGCAAGTTTGAATTGTGTCCTACAGGGGACACAGCAAACCATCCAGATTCAAAGATGCCTTGTTGAAGTCCTAAACTAGCAATTGTCAATTCTGAAAAAGAATAATTTCCATCAGCACCAGATTGCTTAGTGCCTTCTACAGGAGCAGATTCCACTTCTGGCCCCATCATTTGAAAGTTCCTGCAGAATTTTTTAGCTATCCATCCTCACTTGTGCCCATTAATACAACATGCTCTCTGCCAATCCCAAATCTGTGTTCCTTTCCTGGGGGTCTCATTCCTTCTTTGTCCCAGGTGCTTCTTAAAGCAGAGAATGTGGTTGAAAGTCACATCTGTTTCAAAAAAGGAAAACAACATGTGCCCATTTGCAGGTCTTGATTTTTAGTTGTGGGTTAGCAACAGTCACTTCAGAGATGGCAAGGCTGGATTGTGTCCTAAGCCAAGGGCTGAAGTCTGTGCCAATAAATACTGGAAAATAATGCCAATTTTCCACCTTTCCCATTTCCCATAGAATCAATTCTGGCCTAAACTAGAGCTGAAATCCCCTACTCTGTAGTGGATACCCTTTGTACCATTTTATATTGTAGGTGGGTAAAACAAAATGTTCCAGTGCTCTTCAACACTAAAAAACAAACAAACAGCCCTCCATTACCTAAAAACTAGCCTAGCAGGGAGATGATTCATTCCTTGAGATTTCTTAGTTGTCTGTGTGGGCTTGTGGGAGGGGCAATATTTTAGGTGGAGATCCCCCACCTGTAGCTTTATATCTCTGTAACTGCCATAGATGGCTTCCAGTTCTCCAGAAATGATTGTGAAGAGGGGAGACTAATCAGCACTTTGGCCTAGAAACTCCACTGAGTCCTATTGCCTACAAAGCTTCTCATTCTCATTATCAGAAGTCATAATGAAGGAAAAGAACCTTTGGGCGAGGTACTGGAAATACATGGATCTCCATCCAACATCTAGCAAGTGGATTCCCACTCATGCGCTGAGGCTCCCCCTTGATTTCCAACTCTGTGAAGCCCCACATATGCTCTTGAAAGAACTTCCTATGTAGCAACTTTAGAGGCTGCAGAAAGAAGAGCATAAGTTCTGCTAGCCCTGAATCCATTCTTCATTTTGAAGAAATGGTTGACTGGAACTTTGTAATTAGAAGCAAAAAAGAATATAGGAAAATTATAGCTAAAAGGTTACTACTTCTCTACAAACCCTCTGAGTTGTTGGAGGAGAAAGCCTTAGTAGATCCTTATTTTTCAGTAGCTGCTTTAGAAAAGCTGGGGGATGGGAGGGCGGGCAGGCAGGCAGGCAAATAGCCTTTGACAAACAAATTTACCTCTTGGTTGTTTAATGTTACTTGTAAAAAGACTCCATAGATTTTGCCAGATGGGTCCCTTATGAAGTCATCCCATTAATATTCTGTTGTGGTAAATCAAATGTGGCTTGTCCTCCTTAAAGGCAAATAAAAATGAAACTTGCCGTAGGAGAGCAAAAATATTTTACACCCACAGAGACAGCATGCACTCATTTTGTGAGAGAGATTAGAACAACAGCTTTGCAGTTGCTCTCTAAGATCCTGCAAAAGCAGTTCTCCGTATGACTTGTTTGCTTCAAATCTAACCACCTAGCACTTCACCTGCCAGCTTTCCCTTTTTTTTTTTTAATAGCCTTTTCAAAAGTGCTGCTGCTGCTGCTGATTTAGAAAACAAAACTCTTCTAATTAGGCCAAACCCAATGCAACATTTACAGGACTTCTCAAATGTAACCTGAAAACTAATTTGGTGATGGTGTGAAAAAGCTGATAGATTTTGTGACAAGGCAGTCCTGTGCATGTCTATCACTATACTCCACTGAATTCAGTGAACCTTACACTTTGTAAGTGGGCCAATAAGAATTGCATTCTTAATGGTGAAAGCTTTATTGTTATGCAGTTCCTTTCATTTTGCATTGGTCACTCATTAGAGGCAAGCGCACAAATAAAATTATGAAGCATGGACTTCATGGGCAGGTAATAAAACCGTGTTATCAAAGGGATGTGTTTTTTGGGGAGCGGGTGGCTTTCAAGTCATTCTTGACTCCTGGTGACTGCCTGGACAAGTTTCTGCCATTTTCTTGGCAACGTTTTTCAGAAGTGGCTGGCCATTGCCTGCTTCCTATGGCTGAGAGACAGGAACTGCCCCAGGGCCACCCAACTGGCTTTGTGTCTAAGGCGGGACATGAACGCACAGTTCTAGCCTGGTACCATGACCACTACACCACACTGGCTCGCTATCAAAGGTGCATGTGTTCTCCTTTTTACTTTTTCTTGGAAGCTACTTCAAATTGTAGGCCTGCTGGACGCGGACGATTGTTGGCTGCTTACGTGTACTTCCAGCTCATCTGGAGCTCCAACAGGCTAAGTGCTGTCAGGGTAATGTGGATGAACACTGTGTTTCTTTAAATGCAGCTCTATCTCTCTTCTTGCATGGCAAATCTTCTTCCCAGATTTATGCTGTTGTAGCATTTGAGGAACCGGCTAGACTGAAGAGAGATGCAGGGGGGCTGGGTCTCCTTTTCTCTCTGGGTAGAAATGAGAGGCCAGCTTGCACTGCTGCAGCTTGTTTTGAGTGGGAGCTTACTCCAGAGAAGACCTCAGAGCACCCAGGCCTTTTCCACGTCAACCCTTCCTTCTGAAACAGCAGCACTGGTAAAGCATGAGTGCACATACCTAAAATCTGTTAAGTCTGCTGAGATTGCAACAATAAAGGTCCTTTATTTTGTAAGAATGGCAGAAAACCTTTCAGCTGAGAAATGTAAGCTGGAGGAAGCAATTAATACTTGCCTTGTGCATTCCTACCTCTGTCTAATCATCTGATTCCATTCATCTTAAAATCTAGTCCATTTGTTGGACTTCAGTGCAGAGTTTTATCAGAATATTGCAGCTTGATGAGCATGCATGCGATATTGGGCTTTTTGACATTTGTTTTATGAAATCTTCTCAAACTTCCAAATGACTTTGGGCCATTACTCTCCTATGGAAATATTTTTCTTGCACGTAAAACTAAATAATTTATGGTGGTTAATCTAAAGTGAGCATGTACCTATATGTGTGGGCTTTTGTGTATGTGTGTAATAGCGCTCTGTAGAATACAATATAAGAGGGAGCATTTGTCATATATATGGCAAAGGTGCTCTGTTTTGTTTAACTCCACAGTTCTGTGCTGCCAGTCTTCCAAATTTTTGAGACAGATGTTCAAATAAATTTAAGAGGACAGAGCAATACTTAAAAAAAAGATATTGGTATAAAAGTGTTCAGATAGGCAACATGGTTTGCTGGGTTCTAGATCTGCTGTTAAATGATACCCAATAGTAATAGTAATAGCAAATGTGGCAACAGCTGGGTAGAAAAATCCCGTTCAGTTGCAGTGAGTGTAGCAGGAATGCTTAAGGACCATGGATGAACTGTGGAATTAAACTGTTTGTTGGGGCCCTTCTATTTGGAATGAAAATTGTACCATTTCATTCCAGAAAATAATAAAAGGTACACTTGAAAGCAAATGCACAACTGGTTGTCCCCTGACTATAAAAAACTTGAGGATATGGACAGGTGTTCTCTCTTCAGCACTTGCATCAGCCCATGTATTGATGCCTGTCACTGCCAACTTGACCAGCCACTGGCTTGTCCTTTGTTTTTCCTCCTTAACTGTTACACCGTGGACACTTGACCAGAGATCCAACCCTAGTTGTACCAGTTTGTGGCTTGGCACACATTTGCTGGTAGCTTTGGTATGTGAAAAACATAGCTGTTACTTCTAAAGCAGCAGCCAGGCTGAAGCTCAGAGAGACCTTAACTTGTAATATTTTCCAAGTTTTCCAAGTAAACTTAAATCAGGGGTCCCATGCTGGAAAAGTGAAGTATCCTGTGACTCACTGGAAAATCACTCCTATCTTTACCTGGATAAGACTGGTTGTGGGAAAGCCAGTTTGGATAAGGTGCTCAACCAGGAGCAGGAAAATCTGAATTCTAGTCCTTGGCATGGAAGCCAACTGGGTGACTTTGGGTCAGTGACTTTCTCTTAGCCCTATGACGACTATAGCAAACTGCTTCTGAAAACGTCCCTGGGAAACAGCATGGACTTGCCCATACAGTATAGTTGCCAGAAGTACTTAAAAAAAAAAAACCCTACCTCAGCTAATTGTCACTCCTCAACATCATTACAAAACACATATGACATATATATAGATTTACTAGTGTCACTTGAAAGTGTGCTCTGCAAAGGAATTTTGTGCACTAAAACAATCATGCTGCTTTTTATCTGGAGGTGCACTAGACTCCAGTTAGGCCGGGTCTCTAAATAGGTATAAAAAAGAACCACCTTTCCTAGGCTGGCACCCCCCAGAAATATTTAGCCATGCTGTGGCCCAACAGCCCCAGAGAAGGCCAAGCTGCAGAAGGCTGATTTAACATCAGAGATTTCTATAGAAAAAGACAATCATGTTAAGTGGCTCCAATTAAGGATAGCTTGCCAGTCAAGGAAGATGTCCCATAAAACAGAACCACAAGGCTTTAAAAAGCTGAACCTAAACCAAAATGATTCTGGACAGAGGGCCAGCACTGTAGTCTCAGAGGAAGCTGGAAGAAAAATTCTCTCTTAACAAACTCTACCTCTGCTGATACTTAGAAAGCAAAAGCGATACTGCCTGTGCAAACAAAGGATCTCTTGCCTTTCACCGTAGAAACCCTGGATAACTTTGGGCTTTCTTAATTATAACCCTTCCCTTTTTATTTCAGGTCCCAGTTGTAGCCTCTCTAAAATGCGTCTGCCTATCTCTGCAAGACAAGCTAGAGAATGGATTGTTGCTACTATTTGCAAAGATCAACATTTCTGTATGGAAAATCTGTACCTATTCCAGGTTTGGAGTCACTGAAAAATTACCTCCAATTATCCTGCTTTGGACACATTAGGCAGGTATCTGGAGAAGGCGATAATGCCGGGAAAGGTGAAGAGAGAAGAAAAGTACAACCAGCAAGAAGGTGGAAGGGCTTAGTTACTGTGGCGGTGAGTGCACCATTGAAAGATCTGCAGGACCAGGCTGCGGACAGAACATCACAGAGAAAATCTATCTCAATAAGAGTTGACACCATCTAGATGGCACATAGTCAGTCAGTCAAACCAAAGAATGCAAGTACAGAAAATTGAAACTTTGGGGGGGGGGGGCTGAGTGGGAATTTTTAAATTATATCCTTTATCCAAATTCCAGAAGCAGTCAGTAAGATGAATATTATGAATTTTGTCATAAATATTTTTGGCCCAGGGAGTAAATGAAACCTGGAACTAAAGTAACACTGCTTAAAAAAAAGAAGGCGGCACCATTGGTAAAGCAAGAAATATTTTATATTTAATTTACATTTTGACATTTTTGCACATAAATAACAATGTAAACCAGTACGTAAACATAAGATAGTTTGTTGTAGCAAAGTAAAAAGCCTGCTAACTTTGGTCAGAACCTATTCTTAGGGGAAAAAAAAACACTGATTGTTGCTACATTCACATGTAAGTTTTTAAACAGAGGAGACAAATAGACAAAGAAGCAGGTTTAAAGCTGATGCATATAAATCTTTGTAAAATTCATATCAAATACAAGAAAGCACTACAGGCAATTAATAAAAGCAACTGTGTGTCCAGTGATGGGAGTAGTGGTACTTTGGTTTATCCAATAGTTAATTGCTGTATTTATGAAACATTGCTACATTTGAATTGTATTTGCCTCACAATTTATGAGAACAGAAGTGTTATGAAATGTAGCTCTTCCTTCAAAAGGCATAAAGTTTTTCTTGGGCTACCTGTAGATTATGGATATGTTTGGTGCTTTATATAAGGCGGCACTGGAATAATGTATCTGAAACAGCCTAATTCCTTAAGATTATGGGATACAAATATGTACACACAGAACGGAAAGTAACGCTGCCCTTTTTATCTGTGATGACGCCACCTCTTAAGAAGAAGGGAAAGTGGGACAGACCTCCCAGAGCACTTTAAACAACTCATCCTTTTTCTTACACGTTTTGTTCTATGTAGCATTCAAAGATGAGTGATAATGGGGCCTGTTTGATCTTCAGTAAGCATTTCTAGACTTTCCCCCCTCCCCCAAGGCAGACATTTGCAGTGATAATATGAAGGGATATAAGAGTAAGCCACATATTCTTCACATAATACTTTGGAGATTTTTAAAAATATATGGATAAATCTGTTCAAACGAATAAAAACGTGCAGGATCATGCCTCGGTAAAAGTTACTATGACGAATGAGAACTTACGGTATTATAGTTTTAATGTTGAGAATTCGTCCCTTTGGGACAGTGAAACAAGCTATGTAAATCAGTATTTTATTACAGGGTTTGGCTCACAAGTGTACGTGCATGTACACAGACACAACACAGGATAGTGGTATAAATAATTATAAATACAATTATTTGCTATGCCCTGTATTGTGACATATTATCTTTGGGTTCAGCAAAACAAAAGGTTTAGAAAAAGAAACGAATGTGCATTCCATCTTCTCCACGTTTTGGTTTGTTTTCTAGAGTAGCGAAGCATTAGGTAAGACAGCATTTTCTGCATCACTGGACACACTCAATGAGGTAACTGTTGTTCAGCAACTTTGCAATGCCCTTTTCATTTTTAATTAAATTAACCACAAAATGTGCTAATACAAATACTGAAAGAAAACTTGAGTCATATGATAGAAAAGGAGAAAAAAAACAGCTAGGTATGCCCAGAAAAGTGTTTGTTACCCAATTTCTATCCAAGAAAAGTGCGGGGAGGGAGAATGAAAGGGGGTTGTTGTATTTCCCTCACAGAATCTCCATGTGAGGTTTGGGACCTAACCAGCCAATGCCTCAGCAACACCCCTTCTTTGCAGGGAGAATCTTTACGGTCTCATGTGTTGTATACTTATATGAACAGTATGCAAGAGGAGGAAAACGTTATTTTCTAAGAGTATTGCTCACAACCATGAGGTAAAACTACGTGTTTTGTGGAAAGGACTGTTTTTGATGCATTCTGTCTGACATTTTACTTTTCCACTCATCCTAGACATGAGTTTCTTCCTCTGCTGTATATATTTTAGAGTAATTTCACATGTTTACCTACTTTGTTCAGTTATACAGCACTGTTCCAACCAAATGAATTTTGAGGATTTACCTTTGGCAAAACAAAACATCATGCCTGAAATAGGCATGTTAACATTTCCCCCTTTGCAGCCTAGTCAGACACAGGGTTTTGTTATTATTTTGTTATTGTTAAACAGATATACAGGAATCAACTCTATGGAGAACAGCCACAAGACAAACAAAACAAACAACAAAGAAAACCACTCATATTCCATTTACAATGAATTTTCCTATCATTGTAAATATTATTCTAGCTATTGCTTTTTGAATAGTAAATTGCATAATAAATTATGAAGTACTATTACTGGAAAATGATTATAGATATTAGATTGTCTTTTTTGGAAGTGGGAGAGGCAATGGACAGTCTTGGCCTCTTTTTATGCCCTGAGAATACAACATGGAAATTCCTTCTTTCAACTGGAGAAGCTACTGTAAGCTGAGGTTGCTTTGCAGCGTTGATAGTATATACAAGCAATTGCTACAGGCACCCTGTCTTGCCAGGTCATAAATTAAAAAAAAAAAACCACTCCTTTGCCACACATACTAATACACATACTAATGCACATGCATATACTCTCACACACCATACCCATGCACATCCCACAGCACTTAAGGGTCCATTGGTTCGACTGTTTCTTGCTTGACCTTGATAGGTACCTGAGGTAGTGGATGAGCATGAGGCAACTTCACAACTGACACATCTGACGCTTCATAAAGATTACACCCAGAGTTGATCAGCCCGTTCCCCAGGTTCCTTTGCAACGATGCTTTCATCGTGGCTCCTTCTATCTCACTTCTAAGCACAGCAAGTATTTCTTTCCCTACTACTGATGCTATATCAACATTGTCCTCGACATCATCCAACCTGTCCGCACTGTCGCTAATGTCAAATTTCTCTATCTCCTCATTGATCCGATTGAGGTCCTCTGTAGAAAGGTCGGGGGCAGGGATTACAGGGCAGTTTCCCTTCAGGTGGACCTTGAGGCTACAAAGGTGGATGTAACTCTTATGGCAGTGGATACACTTGTGTGGGCGCTCTCTGGTATGGAGCCGTTTGTGCAACTTTAGGTGCACAAACTGGGTGAATTTAGCAGTGCACAGCTTACACTGGTAAGGTTTTTCTCCTGAATGCAGCCGCAGATGGGTCTTCAGGTTACTTGTGCTGCTGAATCGTTTATGACAGACCTAATTGGGAGGAAGTAAATTGGAGTTAGGTCCACTTAATAGAAAAGCATAAGCCTCCAATCTTGCACCCCACATTTTCTTAGTCTAGGATGAATCATGTGTAACCACTAATTGCAAAATCATGTCTCCGTTCTTCTAGCAAGAGGTCATAACACAGGATTTGCACCCTCCAAAGCATGCAACCTGAAATGCATGCACTTGTTTTGCAACAAGTGTGAAAGTAATCCTGCCTATTTTTTTTAGAACTGAAAAGCAGTTTCTCTTTTTCACTGGGCTGGATAGGTAGGGGAGCAGGCTGATATCAAATAATGTTTTGGTTGAGTCCTCAGCTGAACCTACTCAGCCCTTGGATGGTAGGCCACCAGCACATCCCAGGGCTTTCAGTTAGACTAGGAAGTTGAAAAAACATCCCAAAAGAAAGCAATTCTGTACTATTGCAAAGCAATTCTGCATTGCCCCCCACCACAAAAGGTATGAATATGTTCTTCAAGTAACCAGCAGTCAAATTTGACTTAAGGGTATCTTTACTTTAATTACATCTTTTGCCAAAGCCATTCCGTGCAAACTCTACATACCTGACACTCATGAGGCTTCTCTCCTGTGTGTACCAGATAGTGCTTCTGGAGGTGAGCCAACTGGGTGAATCCTTTATTGCAAGTAGTACATTTGAATGGTCTTTCTCCGCTATGTACTCGAAGATGCACCTTTTAAGGAACAGAATGCTTAGTGTGATTTCATGATCTGTTAAGTCAGCACATTCAGAATGATTTATTATTTTCTTATTGAATTAATACTCTTATTTAGCTATTAAATTTTCTATAAGCATTATAAAAAGGCACAAAGGGAACAGTTTTGTATATTACTACAGAAATAAATATTGCTGCCACCCAAGATCTACAACTGTTTAAATTTAGCAATATTTAGAGAGAGAACCACTTGTGGAAATTACTAATGTGAGCAGTAGCTTCAGAAATCAAGGAGTAATCATTTCTCCTATATACTATTATGACTGTGCTGGCCCACGGCTGAATTGTTTATTTCCAGATTGACATCAAATACTGTTGGGTAAGAAAAGAATATGGAACAATGGTGGCTAAGAACTTCTTGCCTCAAACACTGTATAGGAAAATAATGACTGGACTGCAGGGCTCAGGAAGTGTATATCAGTTAGTTAAGAAGCTTAGATATCACCTCAATGTAACTGGACCCTAGGCAAATGAGTTTGGCAGCCCAGCATCTGATAAAGTCTCTTACAAGCTACTCTACCAGGTACCACTAGTTCTATAACTGCTCATCATCATCTCCCCACCAGCTCCAATACTTTATATCTTGGATGCGCTCATTTTCTTAGTTCAGTTATCAAAAACTCACACAGCAGGAAACCCTCAGAATGAAAGTGATGAAGTCAGACCCACTCTGCATCACAGCCAGTTTATTTAACTGTTGTAGGAAATTATAACATGAGCCACTTAAGAAATAATTACTGTTTTAAGTATTTGGTCCTCAGATCTTTAAAAATGCAAAAACATAGGCATAAATGTACAACCTCAGTGCCAGAGATATAATACCAGCGCTTAGGTAGGGACTAATTTCTAGGAAAACAAAAACAAAAACAGACCCTTTAGCACGTTAACCTCTTTCATGCCTTCCTAAAAAGTCATTTTTGAGGAGTAGTAAAAAAATCTACCTAGAAATTATGTCTTTAAGAGCCTACCTTCAGATTGGAGAGCTGGCCAAAGGTTTTGGAGCAGACATTGCATTCATACTTTATTTTGCCATTCTGCTTTTTCAGGGGGTAGGGAAGGGTTTTGTAACCGGTCATGTTTCGCTTGCTCTTGATGAGATTTATGGCTTCTTCACTGCTAGTGGCAGCCAATACTGCCGAGGTAGGTTTAGGTTGCATGGTGTGTTCAGAAGTGGCTGCAGTGCCTGCTGTGGGTGACCCACTAGTGGGGCTACATGGCTTGTCTTTCATGCTGGCAGCAGCTCCTGTGATGGAGAAGGCACTGTTGTGTGCAGGGATGAGAAGGTCCCTTGGATGATCCAGCTGTAGGAGCTGACGGCTCCCATCTGATGGCAAGGAACTTGGAAGGCCAGATGAGTTCAGCATATGAGGAGAAAGGCTTCCCCCACTGAAGAGGCTGCTATAAAAAGGACACATCCTTGGAAAGAGATTGAAATTATTGATGCTCATGCTGTATGGTGGTAATAGAAATTTGGGGTAGGGAAAGGCTTGTGAAAGATGGCTTGAGGGGGCATATCCAGAATATGACCCTAATCCTTCTGCATTATACAGTCCATTCAAGTAAGGATAAGACTCCCTGTGCTCTTGAGTCACAGAAGCTAAGGGTGAAACTGTAACTCCTGGACTGCTGTGAGGGCTGGAACTTTTTAAACTTTGGTCTGGGCTACTTCTTGCTGAAGGGCTCGGGGTGGTGGAAGACTGGACAGGTGAGTGAGCCATGTAACTAGGTCTATCAATCCCATAACCTAGGGAAGCCTTCAGGTAATCTTCTGGAATGTGAGGTCGGATGGGGTAGACAACTCGAGGATAGAAAGGCCTCCTTTCTGGACTACAATTTTTCTTTAAGACCTCTGAGGCTTTTTCTTCAGTATGTGGAACAACATGGCTATAGCATAAGTCCCTTCCTCTAGGATGACTGGAGTCAGTTTTTAGGATTTCCTTTACACTATGTTCTCTTCTAGGAAGATTTTTCTGAAAAAGTTCATCTTTGTCACTGGTTTGTTGCTTTGGCCTACTGTGGCTTTGTGCTGAAATACAAGAACAAAATAAAAACATAAGCAATGAGTATTTCAGGTCACTATGGGCACTTGATGGTTTCACTTTACAGCCTTAACAAAGTAAGGGTAGATAACCTTGTCAAACATACACTTTTTGAAGCCACCTTGATCATTAACTTCTATCTAAAAAAAACAAAACAAAACAATCAATCTTGGTGTTTTGAATTAGTGGAATGAATAGCACCAGGTTAAACTCAAGGAAGTAAAATCAGTAACTACTTACATTGTATACTCATAATAATTTATAGCAAATCTGTCAGTACCTTCCTATTACATTTGTTCTCAACTCAATCATCATCTCTTTTTTCTTTAATACAGAGCTAAGTGCTTTAGTACCAAAACCTTGGACCATTTTTTTTTAGTCTGTTCAATTGTGTCCAATTCTCGGAGACTGCCTGGACAAGTCCATGCAGTTTTCTTGGCAAGGTTTTTCAGAAGTGGTTTGCCGCTGCTTTGTTCCTAGAGAAAGAGTGACTGGCCCAAGGTCACCCGGCTGGCTTTGTGCCTAAGGCAGGATTAGAACTTTTGGTCTCCCAGTTTCTACCTTATGTCTTAACCACTACACCAAACTAGTTCTCCAGTGTTTAAAATGGATCATTCAAATAGCACCTGATCACAAGGAAAAGAAAATTCTCAAAAATTCTTTTGACAACAGCGTAAACCTCTTACCTCTGACATCTACACATGTTCATTCTAGTTTTTGATCATCATTCAGACATTTCAACTGCATGTCAAAATGTAGGAAGGAAGCATTTTCCTCTGCCCCAATATTGTAATTTTCAGGAAACTGCATGAAAGTTCTTTCTACAAAGGAAACATTTTCTTTTGGGATTTGATTATGTGCCATCAAGTCAGTGACAACTCTTAGCAACTACATAGATACATTTTCTGCATGATTCTTTTGGGTAGGGATATAATTATAATTTCTTTGATAATGTGCTACTTTCCTAGACAGTCCTGAAGCTTCAACATCCCAGTTAATAGTATATGAGATGGGATTATAAAAAACAACACATTTTTCAATGAATTCATCAAAAGAAAATGGAATTTCTCTTTTCTCCCTCCAGTTTGGGTTTGCACACCAACCCTACCTTTAACATGCCTCTATTTTAAGTGTGGCTTTGGTAGACATGGGTACACATACGTTGTGTCAGATGGCTACATAATTTTTTCCTACCACACATATATTGCTGAAACACTGTGGGGTGTGATGACTGGTCCCAGCTCCCTGAAGTGTTTCTGTGGTATATATGTGGTAAGAAAAGAAGACATGTAGGCCTCCTCATGTTCACCATTTTTAATATACACCTGCTTTTGCTATGATGTGTGAAGTGGTTTCTAGTTTTAAACTTTAAGAAAAGACACACCGAGGATGCGGTACTGTAATAAAAACTAAAAATAAAAGCCTCTTCAATTAGCACAAGTTCTAACTGTGAATTTCATACAGATTCATTGGCCTTTCTGTAACTCTAGCATGCATCCATATTCTGTCAATGACCAATAGAAGCAGAGTCCCAGCTGATACGCTAGATTTATGGGGGAAAAGTCAGCCCTACCCGCCTTTCTAAGGACAACAGTTTTGGTTTCATTATATCTTCTGTTAAAAAATAGCTGCCAGTGACCTAGCACTCTAAAAAGAAATAGTGCACCTTTCTGTCTTCTGTAAAATGTCTTGGGATCCAAAAGGGAGGCTTCATTTAGAAATTTTCTGGTTTATTTTCAAAAGGTTGTTTTCCTTAGATGTGCCTGAACACAGGAAGTGGTATGGTGCTTTGCTATGGAAGAACCTGTACCACTGCATTCTGTCTTTCAAGGCCACACAAGGGAGTATCATTTATTTATTTATTTAGATTTATTCCCTGCCTTTTATGCAGGAGCTCAAAGTATCATATATAGGGCTCCCTCCTATTTTTTTCTCACAACAGCAATCCTGTGAGCTAAGTTGGGCTGAGAGAGACTGGCCCAAACTCATCCAGTCAGCATCCATGGCTGAGGATAGAGAAGAACCTGGGTCTCCCCACTCCTAGCCCACTACCTTAACCACTACACTATGCTGATTGTTGGGATTGAAACTGAAGAGACCTGCTCAGCCACAGACACCTCCTTTTTTGTTCCACTTCACATAGTCTGCAAGGCTACTGTGGTGGACTTGTATAAGCCTTCCTGAGCATTCTGATGGGAAAGACAGGATATATACATGGTAGCTTTCTGCTACTGCTGAATAAGAAATTTGGGTTCTTTGCACCTTGAATGTTTAATATATACTTTCTGTGAATGTATCAAAGACAAACATTCAAAACAAATGTACCATGTTTGCTAGCTCAATGAGGATCTGTGACTGGTTATCAGGTATGCATTTCTTGGCACATGCAGCTAATTTCTTAGTAATGTGTAAAATAGCTTCTACCTCTTCTGAATTACAATTCTCCCAGTCCTATCCATTGGCTGTATTGGTAGAGGCTGATGGGAACTGAAATCCATAACATCTTTAAGTCATGGAGCTGCCCTCCCTGCATTAGAATATTTCCCTAGAGCAGTGTTTCTCAACCTTAGTAACTTTAAGATGTGTGGACTTCAACTCTCAGAATTCCCCAGCCAGCCAAACACTGCCCTACATACTTTCTTTTCATAGTTTCTTTCAATTAATTGGCTCTTCATTCAAAGCAGAAGACTCAGAGTGGCAAAATACATGTTTACATTTGGGGGAAGATAAGTAAAATAGAGAATAAATAAGATTACTTAATCCCACTTATTATTTCTACTGTCACAATACTAATGGCAGAGGAAAAGATAATGCTGCTGGATAAATAATAGGAAGCAGAGGAAAGTATGGCCCAGTGTGCATACTTTTTATACACTGAAATACAGGAGTTTGCTCCCTGGACTACATGTAGAAAAGACTGCATATTCAGCATTATATGGACTTTATCTCTCAGAACATAGCTGCAGTCACACTCTTTTTGATGGTGAGCAGATTGGGAAATCAAGATTCATATGCCAGCACATCAGTATACACATAAAGGGGGAAATAAGTCTAAGATTCATAAAAGCATCTCCCTGCATATACAGTCTAATTCAGGGTAATGTTGTATAATCATCCATGTACACAAGAAATTGCATTAAAATAATCATATACATGAACAGCATTTTCTCAGTAAAAATGTACTAACCAAATTCAACCTATTATTTCCATCAGAAGCCAAAGAAAGGTTTTTGCCTAACCTATAGACATAAATTACAGATTACATCTAGTCTGATGAAAATTAGTATCAGTGTAGCTACACAGCAATCAGTGAAAAACGAAATACAAATATAGAGTGAATTAAATTTCCCCCAAATCTACTTGGAAGAACCATCTCATTTGTAAACTATTAGGTGCCTGAGACATTTTATTTTAATTCTTTCCCTTGAGATCTCAAAAAATAGCTGTGGGTGTATAGTGTCATTTCTAGAGTAAATGCTGATGAACATTTTGAGTGATTAATTTTAATAATGCTGATTCACATTTTTGTTTTAAATAAATTGTCTGTTTTGCTAGAAGAGAACCTCGAAGTTCTAGTTTTTTTTCTCACAGACACTAGAATTAAAGCTATTGTTTAAAATTTCATTAGTTCAAATTTTATTTCTAAATGTATCATGTTTATTCACAGCTCCAGATCTTGAATATGATGGGAGAACAAAGATTCACTACTGCTTTGAAAACTCATCATAATATGTCTATGATTCATATTTGGTATTTGGTAAACCTAGTGAAAACACCAGTCACTTGTCATGTAGTCAGTGTGACCATATACATTTATGTTCTAATGTTTCACATTTAATTTGGACAAGACAATAAGCAATAACCTACTATTGCTACTATTCTGCATCTTTTATTTTCAATGATGTGATCATTTGTATCCTTCCCTTCCTCTAAGGAAATTCTTGACCAATGAGCAGGGATGTTTCAATGACTTCCCATTCCCTTTATGAGCAAACAGAGATCTGAATCTAAAAAAATATCCAGCTGACCTAGAACAAAATATCCATCTCATTCAGCATCCTTTCCAGACAGATATTTCTGGGAAGATCAGTAGTAGGTCTTGAGAGTGAAAAGCTTCCCCTGCTGTTCCTTCCCAGAAACTTGCAGTTTCACAATTAGGTTGGTCCTCAATTAATACATATATTAAATCCCTTTTAAAATGGGCCTAAGTTAGTGACAACCACCACATCTTATTCCAGAGATTTCTATAGATTAATTATATATTATGTAATAAAATATGCAGTTTTATTCTGAATCTACTGCTAATCAATTTTATCAATGACACTTCAGTTCTGCTGTTAATAGAACAGAGAAAGTTTTTAACCCGCATAATTTAACATGTTAACATACTTAATATTATAAATCTCTCTAATACTTCCTCTGCATGAACCTTAGCTGATTCCCCAGAACCTAAGCACAGCCTTGATTTGTTCTTAGATGAGAAACTACCTCAAAACTTCAGGGCTGTAAGGTAGACTGAGAAGTCAAAAGAAAAAAAAAACAATATCCTAGAAGACAGCAACGGAAAATGACATCTATATTGTTGCCAAGAAAACTGCATGGATCTTTTTACTCAGCTGGTCATTTTCCTAAATGAAAAATCACGTCACTTTTTCTTAAAAGGAAGATGAACCAAGCTCCTAATCATTTTATGTCACTTTTTCTTAAAAGGAAGATGAACCAAGCTCCTAATCATTTTGTCTACCCATCTGCAGGATACATGACAAGCTCTACCATACATCTTTTTAACTACAGCAGCCTGGAATCCAATGTTTCTGACACCACAAATTCATATAAAGGCATCATAAACACATGGCTTCTGATTGCAGGTAACTGAAGAACCTGAGTTTTTCAACATAACTCTGAACTTTCCCAGCCATTTTGGGACACAATTACTAGGACTGTGTAATGTGTCAAGTTGAATCAGGTCCCTTTGAATCAATTAAAACATTTAGTAGACTTTTACGGAAACATTTACCTACTGATTTTTCAAAGCAAACTGATGATTCACATCAACTCAACCTTTTACGTTGAATTTTACGTTGAATCTCAGGCTCAAAAATCAGACTGCGACTGATTCACATAACCTTAGCACTTACTACATGTGCAGGCACCTACCATCTTAGGCATTCCTATGATACTTTATTGAACTTGTAATAATTTAAATCAATGTTTTCTGGACTGTTATATAAATCCTCCACTTTCAAAACTTCTCACAGTTAACAGTGCATGATGAACAGAGTGCAACTACTTTTGTTATCTGAATGCTTAGGAAGCCCTTTTTTGATGCAAATTATTATAGAACAAGAATGTACACATTGTTCGAGAATATGCTTATAATAATCAGAATGTTTTATGTTCCTAGGATACATTACCTCAAAGATGGACAATTACAGGGGAAATAATATAAAAAGTAAAAAATGAAGACATAAAAACATGAGATAATAGCCCACACCTCAAGCAGCACAATTTGTCACAAAACTAAGATGGCCAAAGAACCTGAAACTATGGGGGGGGGGAGGTGTTAAATTATCCTGGATTCACAATTCAAGTTCAGTCAAAAGGTTCATACTACTTGATACTATGATAGTAGACAGCAATTCTATATAGAGCCAGATGCATATGACTACTGATTTCAGATTAGATGTACCTCACTTAATGATACAGTAATTAACCTATTTGAGAAGTAGATGCTATCCGGATACCCACCCTATTTCCCTGTTTTTAAGTAAGTATGCTCTTTTATAGGGCAGTAAGTATGTAAGTAAGTAAGTATGTATTTATTCATTCCATTTCTACGGATCTCCATTCAAACATATCTCTGGGCAGCTTACAATGATTAAAATCAGTATAACAAGTTAAAAGCTCTTCATTTCATCAGTCTATACAGTTTCTATACTGGAGAGAGAAAATGTATGGAGCAGAGGCGATAAGCAACATGACTCAGGAAGAGTCTACTTGTGTCTTTTTTTTTTTTAATCCATTCAATTGTGTCTAATTCTCAGAGACTGCCTGGGCAAGGGCCTGAAGTTTTCTTGGCAAGGTTTTTCAGAAGTGGTTTGCCCTTGCCTCCTTCTTAAGGCTGAGTGTGTATTACTGGTCCAAGGTCACCCAGCTGGCTTCGTGTCCAAGGAGGGACTAGAACTCACAGTCTCCCGGTTTCTAGCCTGATGCCTTAACCACTAGACCAAACTGGCTCTACCAGTCTTGTAATGATACACATATAGGCCTCCCCAGGAACTTGAATTCCTGCCATCAAGATATTGGAATTGGGTTCTTTTATTCCTCGTTTTTCATCTGTGGCTTTATCAGAATGTTGGGTCTCCCCCTCCCCACCTGGCAGGTTAATGACTGCTTAAGGATTCTAACAGCTTGATACTACCAAAAAAATCAGCAACAGCACATAAACGCTCAGGTTAAGCTCTGAAAGAAGCAACAGCCTCATAACAGGATGTTCAGCCCAACAGTGTATCTACATTTTTGTTTCACTAAAGGGATATACCAGGGCAAATATTCAGGCTTTTGATGCTGAGTTGTGTTGTTTTTAATTAAGAATGTTTCCTGTTTAAAATGTCTTCTCCTGCAATCATATTTGAACCTCAGAGGTTAATCATTCATACCATGATTCATACCCATTATCAACATTCCACTGACAAAAGACTTTTTTTTACATGTCAGTAAATCTAAATTACTCACTATTCAATGTCACCAGGTCTCCAGTGGAAGGATAATGCAATCTATCTGCGAAGTCCTGACAATACCATACAAGCAATTCCTGGCCAGGAGGAATAGGTTTGATGGTGTAGAAGTAGATGTTCATGCCATTCTGACATGCAGCCAAGTTCTGCTCCTGAACAGAGTGGGCAGGATTTACATAACGCATCCAATTGCTTTTTTCTTCATTAAATCCATCAATGAAATGGAGAAGTTCACCACCAGAATAGATCTACAGGAAAGGAAAGATACATATGCAATATAGAAATGACAAAAGCCCTAATTACAGTTAAATATGTTATTTATGAAAAAGTTCCTCTTCCTTTTAAAATAAGATTGCCATAAATGTAGGAAACAAATACCCAAAATAGTATTTGGTCCAAATTAAACGCCTTTTTATGCTTTTGTAATTACTGCTTAGTTTTATTATGGAGTTTTGAATTAAAACCTACAGGTAGAAGTTAGATGTTCAATGTTTCTGCTTTAAAACTCTACCTAAGTCTTGTCAACAAGCATCTACTTAAAGTTGACTATATCTCTGCATTAAAGCTATGAATCACTGTTGCAAAGGCCAATTCACTTAGTTATGTTACAACTGAATATTTTTCTTCTCCCCACCACCCTGCCTTTCTCTTTGTGATTTCCTACCATCACCACAGATTTAAGTTACTCAGGTACTGTCCCCTCAAGTCCTAAAGTAGCACTTGCTCATATTTGGAATGTAGCCCTATTGTACAAAGACTGGGTGGGGTAAAGTGAATTATACTAGTAGGTATAACTAAATGGTAATCTGGAGACAAGCCAGATTTAACTATAAGTGAAAGGCATTCTCTCAATAAGAATCTTTGAGAAAATATAATTCTATAGCAGGTGACCTTCAGCAAAGGATCGTTACCTTGTCGTGGTGCTGGAGCTTGAGCACCTCAATGATGCCATGAGCTAAACCGTGAAGGGCCACCCAAGACGGGAAGGTCATGACAGAGAGGTCAGACTAAATGCGATCCCTGGGGAAGGTAATGGCAACCCACCCCACTATTCTTGCCGTGAAAACTAAATGGATCAGTACAACCAGAGATATGTCGGTATACCATCGGAATATGAGACCCCCAGGTCGGAAGATGGTCAAAACGCTACTGGGGAGGAACAGAGGATGAGCTCAACTAGCCCCAGACGTGATGACGCAGCTAGCTCAAAGCCGAAAGGACGGCTAGCGGCCGACGGTGCTGGTGGTGAACGGCGAATCCGATGTTCTAAGGATCAACACACCATTGGAACCTGGAATGTAAGATCTATGAGCCAGGGCAAATTGGATGTGGTTATTGGTGAGATGTCAAGATTAAAGATAGACATTCTGGGCGTCCGTGAACTGAAATGGACTGGAATGGGCCACTTCACATCAAATGACCACCAGATCTACTACTGTGGACAAGAGGACCACAGAAGAAATGGAGTAGCCTTCATAATTAATAGTAAAGTGGCTAAAGCAGTGCTTGGATACAACCCAAAAAACGACAGAATGATCTCAATTCAAATTCAGAGCAAGCCATCTAACATCACAGTGATCCAAATATACGCCCCAACCACAAATGCTGAAGAAGCTGAAGTACAGCAGTTCTATGAGGATCTGCAGCACCTACTGGACAACACGCCTAAAAGAGATGTTATTTTCATCACAGGAGACTGGAATGCTAAGGTGGGCAGTCAAATGACACCTCGAATTACAGGTAAGTATGGCCTGGGAAAACAAAATGAAGCAGGACATAGGCTGATAGAATTTTGCCAAGACAACTCACTCTGCATAACAAACACTCTCTTCCAACAACCTAAGAGACGGCTTTATACATGGACTTCACCAGATGAACAACACCGAAATCAGATTGATTACATACTTTGCAGGCAAAGGTGGCGGACATCTGTGCAGTCGGTAAAAACAAGGCCTGGAGCTGACTGTAGTTCAGATCATGAACTTCTTCTTGCACAATTTAGGATCAGACTAAAGAGATTAGGGACGACCCACAGATCAGCTAGATATGAGCTCACTAATATTCCTAAGGAATATGCAGTGGAGGTGAAGAATAGATTTAAGGGACTGGACTTAGTAGATAGGGTCCCGGAAGAACTATGGACAGAAGTTGGCAGCATTGTTCAGTAGGTGGCAACAAAATACATCCCAAAGAAAGAGAAAACCAAGAAGGCAAAATGGCTGTCTGCTGAGACACTAGAAGTAGCCCAAGAAAGAAGGAAAGCAAAAGGCAACAGTGATAGGGGGAGATATGCCCAATTAAATGCAAAATTCCAGAGGTTAGCCAGAAGAGATAAGGAATTATTTTTAAACAAGCAATGCGCGGAAGTGGAAGACGACAATAAAATAGGAAGGACAAGAGACCTCTTCCAGAAAATTAGAAACATTGGAGGTAAATTCCAGGCAAAAATGGGTATCAAAAACAAAGATGGCAAGGACCTAACAGAAGAAGAAGAGATCAAGAGAAGGTGGCAAGAATATACAGAAGACCTATATAGGAAGGATAACAATATCGGGGATAGCTTTGACGGTGTGGTCGGTGAGCTAGAGCCAGACATCCTGAAGAGTGAGGTTGAGTGGGCCTTAAGAAGCATTGCTAATAACAAGGCAACAGGAGACGATGGCATGCCAGCTGAACTGTTCAAAATCTTGCAAGATGATGCTGTCGAGCTAATGCATGCTATATGCCAGCAAATTTGGAAAACACAAGAATGGCCATCAGATTGGAAAAAATCAACTTATATCCCCATACCAAAAAAGGGAAACACGAAAGAATGTTCAAACTATCGAACAGTGGCACTCATTTCACATGCCAGTAAGGTAATGCTCAAGATCCTGCAAGGCAGACTTCAGCAGTTCATGGAGTGAGAATTGCCAGATGTACAAGCTGGGTTTAGAAAAGGCAGAGGAACTAGGGACCAAATTGCCAATATCCGATGGATAATGGAAAAAGCCAGGGAGTTTCAGAAAAACATCTATTTCTGTTTTATTGACTATTCTAAAGCCTTTGACTGTGTGGACCATAACAAATTGTGGCAAGTTCTTAGTGGTATGGGGATACCAAGTCATCTTGTCTGCCTCCTGAAGAATCTGTATAACGACCAAGTAGCAACGGTAAGAACAGACCACGGAACAACGGACTGGTTTAAGATTGGGAAAGGAGTATGGCAGGGCTGTATACTCTCACCCTACCTATTCAACTTGTATGCAGAACACATCATGCAACAAGCTGGCCTTGAGGAATCCAAGGCTGGAGTTAAAATCCCTGGAAGAAACATTAACAATCTCAGATATGCAGATGATACCACTTTGATGGCTGAAAGTGAAGAGGAACTGAGGAGCCTTATGATGAAGGTGAAAGAAGAAAGTGCAAAAGCTGGTTTGCAGTTAAACCTCAAAAAAACCAAGATTATGGCAACCAGCTTGATTGATAACTGGCAAATAGAGGGAGAAAATGTAGAAGCAGTGAAAGACTTTGTATTCCTAGGTGCAAAGATTACTGCAGATGCTGACTGCAGTCAGGAAATCAGAAGACGCTTAATCCTTGGAAGAAGAGCAATGACAAATCTTGATAAAATAGTTAAGAGCAGAGACATCACACTGACAACAAAGGCCCGCATAGTTAAAGCAATGGTGTTCCCTGTAGTAACATATGGCTGCGAGAGCTGGACCATAAGGAAAGCTGAGCGAAGGAAGATCGATGCTTTTGAACTGTAGTGTTGGAGGAAAATTCTGAGAGTGCCTTGGACTGCACGAAGATCCAACCAGTCCATCCTCCAGGAAATAAAGCCAGACTGCTCACTTGAGGGAATGATATTAAAGGCAAAACTGAAATACTTTGGCCACATAATGAGAAGACAGGACACCCTGGAGAAGATGCTGATGCTAGGGAGAGTGGAAGGCAAAAGAAAGAGGGGCCGACCAAGGGCAAGATGGATGGATGATATTCTAGAGGTGACGGACTCGTCCCTGGGGGAGCTGGGGGTGTTGATGACCGACAGGAAGCTCTGCCGTGGGCTAGTCCGTGAAGTCACGAAGAGTCGGAAGCGACTAAACGAATAAACAACAATAGCAGGTGACAGGACAAATAATGGGATTTAAGAAATGCTTGTTTTCAAAGTGCCTCTGAGATTATGAAATGAACAAAGAAAGCTCCTGCTAAACCTTAACCCATACACCGAACAATTTGTTGCACTCTGTCAGTTCCCCCTGATCAAAGGATTCACAGAACCCCTTATCGGAGGATCTGCCATCATTTCCCTGTGAATGGTGTAGACTCTGTGTCGCCAGATGGGAGGGGGTGTGAGGTTGGAGTGTGAAGTGATTATGGCTATGGAAGACATCAAGGACAATGGGTTGAGATACACCAGGACCACCACCTGGATGGGAGTGGGGGTGACATGCTTTCGTGGGAAAGGGAACAAACCAAGCAAATGTAGTTTTAAATCTAGGTTTGAGCGGGAACTCTCCATTCGCAGCTTTACTTCTGTACCGTTCATTACACTTCATTAAACAGTTGAAGGAACCTCAGCTTCTTGACTGTGATCGTGTGAATGCTCGAATGACCAGGTGCTGACATTAAGCTGCCAATCTTGTTTCATTCGAAAACTCTTCCTGAGAAAGTAACTCGGCTGAGAGTTAATGAATCATGCCTTAACACGGAGAATCCCGAGCCAAGCAGCCATCGCCTCTACCATCATCGGAGAGGACAGTGCTATACGCCAAGGTGGAAGAGGAAAGAGTTGAGTCGGAGGAGAGCTCTGGGAGCGGCGACAGCGAGTGTGAGATGGAACCCCAGCTCAACATCACAGAGTTGGAAAGTGCTCTTCTCTCCCTCAATTTCAAGAGGGAGCCTCAGACACCAAGTGTGATCATAGAAGAACCAAAGATGGGTCCTTCGCAGTCTGGTGCCAGGGAGCAGGAAAGAAGAGCCCCTCCACCTGTGGAGGCACAAGTAAAGGTGTGGAGCCTGGGGTCCCACGGGACTATATCAGACTACAACGGGACTCCGCAAGAAATGCGGGGTTTGGAGGCGAGGATGTCTGCTATGGAAGTGGTGCTGCAACAAATGTCAAAAACCCTTGAAACCATGGCATACCCCTTGGCAGAAATTTCGAGTCAGCTATGCAGAGTGGCATCACCGGACCCATGAGGAAGGCGATGCACCCTAACCCTGACCCAGGATTTCGAATCCCCAGTGAGGCGCCAGCAGAGTGGAGGCCACCCGGAGAGCCAAGGCCAGTGGGGGAGAGCTGCACACAGCAAAGCGATGTCGGCTGTGACCCCAAAAGAAATACAAGTTAAATTCAATGGGGATTCATGACAGCTGGCGTTCTTCTTGACCAACATGTCCATCTACATGAAGGAATATGGGTCTTGCTTTCCCACCGAGTACAAGAAAGTGAGCCAGGTAGGCGCCAGGCTTCAGGGACCGGCAGCGAAATGGTTTGTGCAACTGCACAATGCCATGGCCCCTGAGCTGAACAGCCTACGAGACTTCATGAGGGCACTGAGAGAGCCCACTCGACAAGATGAAAGCGAAGGTGGGCATCCAGAAACTTAGGCAGGGGGGGGAGAACCGTGGTGGAGTATGCCATGGAGTTCAAAGCTTTTGCCGGGAAAGTTATGGACTGGTCAGAGACCACTAAGATTGACTATTTCAAGGGGGGCTTGCAGCCAGAGGTCCTAAGGTGGGCACTCTGCCACAGAGACCCTCCTACCTTAAAAGAATGGATTTGCCTAGCAGGGGAGGTAGAGAATATTCAATACCAATTCCATAGGCAACTCCGAGCACAAGCGACAGGGAAGAATACTGGAGCCCCAGGGCAGTTTCCCTCCACCCAGCGAAAGCTATTCTGTGACAGAGAGGACCCGAAAGACAGCACATGGAAAAGAGGCAACTGTTTCAAGTGCGGGAAAGACACCCACTGAGCAGCAGAATGCCCACGCAGGGAGTCCGATGCACCTAAAGGAGGAACCAAGCCGACTAAGACCCCGCCAATCAGATGCAAAGTGACAGCTGCGACAGCGCTAGCACAAAAGGATCCAGACGTTAAGTCCCTGATGGAGTCAAGCAAAGACTCCGAGCAGGAGGAACAGAAACCGGTGGGAAATTACTTTCACCTGTTCTAGATTGCGCCTGCAAGCAGGTGGAAACTCCTGGGCACAACGTGCCTACTTCGGAGGAAGACAAAGATCATCCTTTGGTGAGTGATGATTGCCCCACCTTGTTGGTGAGAATAGAGCTAAAAAACTTAAGAACCTGACACAAAGCCAATTTGACAGTGATGTTAGACTTGGGGTGCACAAAATGCTTAATACACCCCGTCTTAATTGACATGCTGAGCCTCAAAACTAAAAGACTGAAGCACCCAATTATTTTCACCCAGATGGACAGTTCCCGTTGAATTCCGAACTGAGACTGTAGCCATGAGGTTTGGGGGGGGGGCATAAGGAAACCTTGCAGTTCATTGTGACCCCTATTGCCAACTATTCCATCATCCTGGGACTCCTGTGGCTAAAGAGTAGAAAACCACAAATCGACTGGGAGTCTGGCGCTTTATTGTTTAACGATGGTGCCAGCAACCTCTCGACTGCCACGGAACGGGTGGAATGTAGCTGGGATACTCCTCAACCAGATCCCAATGGGAAAACCTGATGCACAATCAGGCATTCCACCCGAATATGCCGACTTTGATGTGTTCAATGAAAGAGAATGTGACCAATTACCTCCGCAAAGGAAAACTGATTGTGCCATCAAAATTGACCCAAAGGCTAAATTACCCAAACCAAAAATGTGTGCTATGACAGAGACAGAAAAAAGTCCTCAGGGAATTCACAGATAAAAACTTGGAGAGAGGTTTCATTGAGCCTGCTAATTCACCTCTGTGCTTTGCCCAGTGCTTTTCTGGGCAAAAAAGGATGGCTCTTAGACTCTGTACTGATTACCGTGGAATAAATGCTATCTCAATAAGCAATCAATACCCTCTCCCCTTAATGAAAGACATGCTAGCACACCTATCAAAAGGAAAGGTGTTCACCAAACGATCTCAGGGAAGCCTACTTTACAATTCGAATTCGGGAGGGGGATGAATGGACAACTGCTTTTAACTGCCCTTTGGGTTCTTACCAATACAAAGTGCTCCCATTTGGATTGTCAGGGGCCCCTGGAGTATTTATACAATACATTAATGAGCATTTGTACAAGGAGTTTTTAGTGTATTTAGATGACATTTTAATCTATTCTGACAACTTCAAGGACGTTTAGCTTGTTAAGGAGGTCTTGTGAAAACTGAGGGATGCAAAAACCTCCAAGCTTTACAAACTCCCAGAAAGTTGAATGGTAAACAAATCCGCTGGGCTCAATTTTTTAGCCATTTTAATTTCACCCTCAATTTCCTCCCTGGGAAAAAGAACTTTCTGGCTGATGCACTTTCTTGCCTCCCGCAATATAACACTGCCCAAACCGAAATTGTAGACACCGTTTTCTCTCAGAAACAGCTTGGAATGGCTTGCGTAAGGTGCAAACAAGCAGTAGCAGGGAAAGTGAAAGTGCAGGCAGACCTAAAAGGGGAACTGCTTAAGGCGCTCCCTAACGATCCCTGGCTACAATGTAACAAAGCCCAATTGACTGAAATTGACAACGTCTGGTATTGCAACGGCAAAATCTACTTGCCCGAGTCTCTTCACCAGACAATTTTACACCGTTCCCATGATATTAAATCTGCAGGACATTTTGCCTTCATAAACTCTCTCCACTTGGGGAGGTGCCAATTTTGGTGGCCCTCCCTTTGTGCTGATGTACAGTCCTACGTCACCTCATGCCATGTCTGTGCCCAAGCAAAGAGGAAGGGGGGTAAACCACAAGGACTTTTACAACCCGTGGCCTTCCCCAAAGCTCCATGGAAAGAAATCGCTATGGATTTCATAGTGGATTTACCCAAGAGTAAAAACAAAACTGTTATTTGGACTGTTATTGATTTATTCTCCAAGCAGGCTCATTTTATATCTTGTGCCAAAATCCCAACTGCTCAACAATTAGCAAAGCTATTTCTCACTCACATCTACAAAATCCACAGCTGTCCCACGCGTGTGATTTCCAACAGAGGCGTCCAATTTACTTCCAAATTTCGGCGAGCATTTTTAAAATTAATTGGGGTCCAGCAATTCCTCAGCTTGTTGAGCCATCCGCAGACAGATGGAGCAACTGAACGAGCTCAGTCTACTCTAGAATTCTTACGTTTTTACACCAGCTTTCAACAAGATGACTGGGTGGACCTCCTCCCTTTCGCTGAGGTTGCTTATAATAATGCAGTACACCAGAGCACTGGCTTTTCCACTCTTCACATGGTTTATGGCCAGGATTTCATTCCCATACCAGAACTTCAATTGCAATCTTTGCCTGATTCCTCAGTAGCTGACTGGGCTACCCAGATTGCCACAAATTGGCCTGTCATCTGCCAGGCATTGGATCATACACATGACACTCACAAAAAGTTTGCTGATCGCCACAGGCGCCCAGAATGGAAATTTAAGGTTAGGGACTTGGTGTATTTGTCCACTAAATTTTTACACTCCCAACAACCTTCTAAGCAGCTTGCCCCTAAATTTGTTGGACCTTTTCCAATCACCAAAATCATTAACCCTGTGACTGCACAATTACGATTACCTTCCAATCTTAAATGACTTCATCCTGTTTTTCATTGCAGCTTGCTTAAACCTGCCCTGGAACGTTCTAAGTGGCACCAGCCTGCAGCAACCCCTCCACCCATCATGATAGATGGCCATCAACACTTTGAAGTTAAAGACATTCTGGACTCTCGTTTTTTTCGCAAATCTCTACAGTATTTAATTCAATGGAAACATTTTCCAGATCCTGAGTGGGTTGATGCATGTCATGTTAATGCTCCTATTTTAACTAAAAAATTTCATTCCAGATACCCTGCAAAGCCCTCACCTTACTGAACCTGTACTTATTTTGCCTCCAGTTATTGCTGTTTCATTCCTTTCTATTGTTCCTCTTTATCTTTCTTGGGGGGGGTGGTATGTCAGATCCCCCTAATCAAAGGATTCACAGAACCCCTTATCGGAGGATCTGCCATCATTTCCCTGTGAATGGTGTAGACTCTGTCGCCAGATGGGAGGGGGTGTGAGGTTGGAGTGTGGATTATTATGGCTATGGAAGACATCAAGGACAATGAATTGAGATACACCAGGAATACCACCTGGATGGGAGAGGGGGTGACATGCTTTTGTGGGAAAGGGAACAAACCAAGCAAATGTAGTTTTAAATCTAGGTTTGAGCAGGAACTCTCCATTCGCAGTTTTACTTCTGTACCGTTCATTATGCTTCATTAAACTGTTAAAGGAACCTCAGCCTCTTGACTGTGATTGTGTGAATGCTTGAATGACCAGGTGCTGACACCTCTGTAGTAATTGTTTGAAAGTTATCACTAGGGAAAAAAATGATTTAACTGGAACTAAAAGTATTTTTTTATATATTTCCATTAAGAAATACCTCACTCTTTATTTGTCTTGTTCCCATGGGCTTTGGGCAAATGGCAAATATATACTCCTAGTTTCATTTTTACCTCAACTGCTACTCCTGAGATAAATTAGTCAGGTGATTTCCAGAAGGACACTCAGTTGAAATGTCATGGCTAAGAAAGGATTTGAGTATTGCTTGCTCATGTCAAAATGTAGAACTGCCACACTTCCCCCTGTGCTTTTTTACATGCATATTCAATTTTGTCTGAACGCTGTTTGATGTAAGAATATACTGAGAAGTCATTAAAAAAATGAAGTAGCAACAAAGCTGTCCTTTTAACACACACAGTAAACACCAGAATCACTTTCTTACTTCCTGTCATTTGAGGCTGAGGAAGTACATGTGGCTTCATCAAAGAAGCCTGAGAGATTTTGCGGTGTTTTTGTTATGAGAAAGATGGAACAAAGACTCAAGAATTATGCTCTCAAAAAAAGCTTGTTAGCTCCGATTTGCAAACTTCCAGGAACTCAGCAGTTCCACTGGTATGCACTGCTGTAACAAGGAAGAACCTACTTTTCAAATTTAAAGGAAAGATCTTCCAGTCACATTCCAAAGCTAATGCAATTTACTGTATGCTTTCCTACTACAAACACGCTGTGCAGTGAGATTGCAGGGCCCTGTAGAACTTTATTCTGCTGCTTCATCTAATCATCATGAATCAAACAGGATTAAAATGTGCTGAGTCATACTGCCACAATTACAAGAAATGACATCACCTTGGAGTTTGCACAACACATTCATGCTTTTTCTTTCTAGATGGTATAAACTGCATGGAACCCTTATGAGTACATATAACAGATGTTTCTGTTCCTGCCAGACAAATAAGAATGTCTTTTTACATGACATGTGGGAAATTATCTTCCAGTTTCCTTTGCATCTACAGTGCTGTTTTCAGGCACTGAGGAAAGAACCTTTTCTAAGAATCCCAGGCACTGTGAATCAGAAGATTCAACCCCGGTATTTAATCAAGGTTTTTCAAAATGCGGGTAATGCGTGTGTGATATCAGTTGTCTCACATCCTGTTAGGTAGTTAGAATCCTTTTCCAAGAGTTGCTGAATTATTTCAGGGCTATACTTTCCTAATCTGATTCCCTGCAGATGTGTCAGACTAAAGTCCCCATTGTTCCCAAACAGAATGGATCAAAGAAATTGTAGTCTGAAACATTGAGAAGGGCCCAGGTTGTCCTCTCCCCTAACAATTAGTGTGAAGAGAAACATGCTTATTTTTCTTCCATGATGAGAATTTGAAAAACAATTATTATAATGATTTGACTAAGTAAATCAATTACATCTAGGGTAATGACACATCTGCCTTATTGAAGAACTAAACATGAATGAGAACAAATGGCCAAAACAGATGTGTTTCTACTCTGTCTTCAAAATGTATACAAGTAGTCCTTGCTTAACAGCCACAATTGGGACCGGAATTTTGGTTGCTAAGTGAAGCTGTCATTAAGAGAATCTGACAGAATTTTATGACTTTTCTTGCGACAGCTGTTAAGCGAATCACCGTGGTTAAGTGAACCACATGGTTGTTAAGCGAATCACATGGTTCCCCATTGATTTTGCTTGCCAGAAGACAGCTGGGAAGGTCAAAAAAGGTGATCATGTGACCATGGGATACTGTAATGGTCATAAATGCGAACCGGTTACCAAGCGCCCAAACTGTTATCACAGGACTATGGGGATGCTGCAATAGTCGTAAGTGTGAGGATTGGCTGTCAGTTTTTTCAGCACTGTCATAAGTCTGAACTGTTACTAAATGAATGGCTGTTAAGTGAGGACTACCTGTACTTATACAGAGAAGCAAAGATGACATGGCCTTAAATTGCAAGTTTTTGTAATGCGGTATTGCAATGAAGTCACCAGTAGCATACCAGCTTCTTACCACCATCCAATAATTTAAGTTAAATAAATTTCTTGCACTCTAATCCTAAAGTAGAAAGAATGGATGGGGTAAGATGAACTAAATTTGTCATAAATGAGATTTGGAAGGGAAGAAGACTTGATTGTGTGGAGATGATATATTGTATCTTTGGCTCCACCCAACCCCTGCAATTTCGATTACATCTTATCCCCTTATATAGAGAGGAATACCATTGTACATTAGTACAGCGTTAGAAAAAAATAAATCCTTTATCATATTAATTCTGTGTTCTCTTACAGCAACCTTATGAGAAGTATCATTTTTATTTCTCAAATGAAGAACTGAAGCTGTGAGATGTCACCTGGCCTAAATTTATTATGGCCATGAATGTACTCACAAATGGGTATGCACAAGACATCTAGCTCAGGATCCAGTGCTACAATCAGATGGATCGAGCAAAAAATTTCATAGTATCAACAAGCTGGATTTTTAAAAAAGCTTTATTGTAGAATGGCTAATTGATGTGTTCTCTTCATTTGGTCAATTAACACTATAGTAACTCAGTTACTGTAAGTACTAATTTAAGTATTCATCTTAAATGAATCCTGTGAGGAGGAAGAATAGCATCACATTTGTGAGCTGTAGTCCCGATTGTGTTCCTGAGGAGGATGCCTGAGACAAATTGCTCTTTAATATGGATCCCCATTTTAGTCTTTCCTCCTGAAAGGTAGTGGCTCTGAGTAATCAAGATGCAAGAGGACCACCAGTGGCTGTTCTATTCTAAGAATGGGACTATAGTCCCATGAGAACTAAATAGGACAATACTGCTAATTCATCAATTTACCTCATGCAGTTCAAATAAGGGCAGTATTGTTTTACTGAAAATGTATTTAATATTTTGTGAAACTTTTATATAAAGTTATTTTCCCTGCTTACCCTCCAAAAATATTTTCTATTTGCATCCTTAGGAACTGTGTCACTGGTGTAGATCTCACCAACCAATGGTCCAAAGCGTGTTCCTTTGGGGATAATATCTTTGCTGATAACTCCAATAACCTGAAAAAAATAGGTGTGCAGTGTTAGATTATGTTAAGAATATATGCATTGAAAAATACAGTTTAAAAGAATACATTTGTGTAAAATAGTATGATTCAAAAAGCAGTTGTACACATTGTTTGCCTGTTCACTGTATTACTATGAACCACATATTTCCCCTTCTTCTGTATTTAAAATAATGTTTCAGCAATGAGATTACAGGTACTGCTGCAGAATGAAGTATTTCAATTATGAGTAATATTCATATAGCTTAATTTGCTCTGTTTTTGTAGAAATACTTAGATGCAGCAGTATGGAATTCAATTTATCTATAATTCATATCATATAACTAAATTATGACTGACTCACTTTGAAAGGTGCACCATAAATGTAGATTTGGGGAATGGGAGCCTCCCAAAATGAAGAAATGCTTAAGACTAATAATCTCAGTATTGTTGAAATATTGGTAGTCCTCGCTTAATGACCATTTGTTTAGCAAATGTCTGAAGTTACAACGGCACTGAAAAAACCGAATTACGACCAGTCCTTGCAGTTACAACCATCGCAGTATCCCTGTGGCCATGTGATTGCGATTTGGGCACTTGGCAACCGTTGTGCATTTACAATGGTCACAGTGTTCTGCAGTGACATGATCACCATTTGTGACTTTCCCAGCCAGCTTCTGATGAACAAAGTAAATGGGGAAGCCGGCAGAAAGTCACAAGTTGCGGTCATGGGATGTTTCGCTTAATAACTGCTTTGCTTAGTGATGGAGTTGCCAGTCTCAGTTAGGGTAATTAAGTGAGGACTACCTGTAAATATTTCCATAAGCAGTAAATATGACGCAACTGCATCCATATTTAATAGAGTTACTAGTTACAGCCCTTGTACCTTACCAGCCTACATTAGAATCCTTGTACCTTAATATCCTACATGGGAAGACAGATGTATATTATAATCTGAAACAGTACTTATTAAAGGACAACCACTCATAAAACCTCTAATGTGCTTCTTGTGGATTTAACCCACAGTCTTACAGTGTAAAATATATTGGCTATACAAGTTCCTTTTTGCCACTAATTATATCATGGACCATTTGAGTATCTCCTTACATACTGGGGATTTCCTCCCTTCCTCTTGCCTCCTCCACTAAGCCCGCTCAATTTTAATTTGCTTTGAATATTATATAAACAACAGAGTAACTTTGTAAACCAGGAACCATGAATAAGGACTTTTTGAAACTGATGTCTGTAACTTAAATGGAAAGTGGGGGATGAAAAGAAGACGTTTGTTCCACAGACTTAGTAAACAGTCATGTTCAAGCTAATGAGTCATGCTATTCTCACACTATTGACTAGTTTCATTATACCTAACAAACTAATAAACGGATAAAACTGCATTACGGATCCATTGCACTTAACTTTGAAAATAAGGATATTAACTAAACCAAAACACCACAGTACCTCCTCTCTTTTCTCAAGTTTATGTATATTGTAGAGCTTAACTAGTATCTAGTGTAATATGTGTAATATTTTACAGAAGTGATAGATCTTCTGCTTTATTAATTATACTTAAGTTTTAAATGGGAAGCCTGGAAGTAAGTGTGTAGGGGGAAGGATTATTGATTCAAGTTAGAGATTAGTGAGATTTAACTTTATTCCCATCTTTGTAAACATTTTATACCTGATTTTTTGCAGGCTATCTTTCAGAAGAAACATGTATATGTAGGGTCTGAGAAATTAAAAAAAGAGTATCTAGCTAGTGGGATCTACAATAAACATTTCTGGATCGATCAGATCTTGTTAGCCCTGAACAGAGCAGTTTCTTGGTGCTGAAAGAATGAAAACTAAGTGCTCCAATACAGGATTCCATACGAGACTAAGAGGGGAAAAAGGTTCACTTGAAAGCAACCAGTTTTCTACCAGAGTTTTACCTCTTGATCAGGGGTTGAATTTTGTTCTAAAGCCAATAGGTTCCACAACATGAAAAAGTTTGAAACCCTTGCAGATAAAGCCCTTTGTTAATTGCCATGGTTACTCTCAAAGATTCCTGGAAGTTGTAGTTTTCTAATGTGTTGAAATCTCACAGAAAACTACACTTCCCAGAGTTCTTTGTTGTATAAAAGAATGGATGCTAAGCCAGTTTAAATTTGTAAGAGAACAAAAAAAAAGTCTTGACAGAGTAGTAACACAAATATCTAGGATTTGGCTTGCCATGAATTTTTTTGGTGAGTCTGGAGAACTCTGTCATGTTTTTTTCCCCCTAAACTTTAACAAATTCAAACCAGTTGTGCATCTTTTAAAAACAAGTAGAAACAAACAGGGACATGCCTAATGGCTGTGTTTATTTTTACCACTCTTAAGCATTTTTCATAGAGGTGAAAAAGGCAGATGTTCTTCTGGCTTTTCCCCATCTGACTTAATTTACATTCTGTTAAAACCTTCAAGAGAAAATTACAGACAGTATATGAATTATACTGTAGTCTGGCCGTTTTTGCTCTTCATAGTGGTAAAAAATACATCCCCCTTTCATTTTAATTCAAACATATGTTGAAGTTTTCAAAACGTCTAGGAATCATTATTACTTGGAACTTGTCAAATGGAAACAGCTAGGGGATTTTTGTAGAATAATTCAAAGCATGCCCAAACAATATTTTGTGCAAGGCCTTTGGAAAGAATTTAGTGTGATGCGTTAGTTATCTTCATTAAGTACGGTGTAAGTGTGTGTGCATAGGATATGTTGGGGGGAAGAGTGGAATGGATTTGTTTACTGGTGTGAGAATGACAGAGGGGAATGTTTGCAATATTCAGCCAAGCTATACAGTAACTTTGTTAATTCCAGCCATTTCACTTGGCTCACTTTCTCTCTCTGTATTCCTCTTCCAAGGGTTTGAATGCTCAGGCAATGGTTAAGAGAAAGTTCCGATATTTTTTAAACATCGCATGAAAATTCCACAATTTGCAAGTTACTATCAGAGGAGGAAAGGGGAGAGTGAGAACACTACTGATGGGAGAGTAAAAATGGGATGTGCTGCTTGCTATTCACCATAATCAGCAACCCCCAAGTGTTCATTCCAGCATTACGTTTTCAGAAGAACGGCCATGTTAGTATGTGGCAGAAAAACAAAACACAGCCTTGTGGCACCTTAAAAAAAATAAATGGATGACAGAGCTTTCATGTCCACCTCATCAGATGCATGAAGTGTCATCCTGAATGAATTACAGCTATTATTAAGCACTGGATGCACTGGAAGAATCATTCTCTCAGGAGTAAAAGGTAAGTGCAACCAGGATTGAGAACATGTGCACTGGAATTGCAGTTTCTTTCTTATACACATAACAAGCATTTATTGCATTAATGTTCTCCATAGAAAGGCTCTTCCTGGCTATTTTCTTCTAAAGAGCACACTGATTTTCTCAACGTGTGAATGAGATATTACCCAAAGTTCTGTTACCAGTAATTATATATTGTAGAATGGTTGTACATAAATTATATTCCAGGATTTAACTATATCCCCCAAAAGAAAAAGGAAATTATACATTATGAAGAAGCTCGAAAGAAATCCAGCTTAGAGCCCATATCAATTGTGGCTGTGCTTCATAAAGACGACGTATTAATATAACTATGAACTGGTAGCATAGCTTTAAAAAAACAACTACAAATCAAAAAGGAATGTAAATTAAGCCTTGTTGAATTTTGAGACACACAAAGTGATGTTTCAGATTTGTCCACAAGGTGTCCTTAAGCACATCTGCTTTGGAATAATGCTGTCCCAACACCCCACAAATTCTCTACAAACTAATGGGAATGGAAGATCTTCTGAACACTAAGAATACCTCTTTGACAAAGAAACTGTGATGACAAAGGAATGTAATGTCAGTGTTTTAAAGCTGAATAGAAAAGTTTCTCCAGCTGCCATGGTAAGTACAATACTTAAATAGGCTGTTTCCCCCCCCCCTTTAAGTTACAACGATTATAGAAAGTATTTAATTCATGAAATTTTAATTACTAGTTCTGCCATTAGTATATGGATGTTAAATACACTAATATTTAACATCCATATACTAATGGACTATAAAGTCATAGTCATGTGTCACTGAAGAGTAAAACCCTTGTGCTCCTTGCTCACATAAAACCCTGAAACTGGCCTTCTAAAAATTGACTATTGGGATGCAAGGCACAAGAGAGCTTCTCTTTCTATATTATTAAAAAAAAAATAGCAAGTTTACGAGTGTTCCAATTCATTCTTGTTCATAAAAATAATACTGCAATATGTTACTAGTGCTTTAAGTTTAAAGTTACAGAATTGCTTCTATACTGTACTATTCTGATGTGATCCTCCAGATTTTGGGCTGAACCCTGTTAATTGTTTTAAAATCTGACTTCAATTCTTTCTGATTTTAGCATAGAAGCAACTTTGCTTTTCTTCATGGGAATGGACACTGCAATTTGACAGACGGAACTTGCCCCTATTAATTCTGCTGAACATTAGCTGCATTCTAAATGGGCTCTTAATCTTCCTGAATTAAATAAAAATAAACACCTTTAAAAAAAATCACCAAATTGTTGCAAGATCAAAAAATCATTGTATTATTGTGAGATCAGATTTTTTGTTTTTTTAAAAAAAATGAGGGATATCTAAATCGTTGGAACTGAGCAGGGTCATTGCTGCCCATAACTGCTGTACCTCTTGTATAAACATTTTCATTGAATTTTTCCCCCCCTTTATATTTTATCTATATACAGAAGCTACCTCCTTTGATCCTTTATGGGGATCAGCACCTTTTCTGCTCTAACATCCCATTTGTCTCTGACACTTGATAAAGCACATGTAGATTCTATACAATAATCAGTACTTTATAACTTTCTCTAATCATTACTATTTTTAAATACATTTATCTGAGGATATCTTATTAGAATGAGCCTTCATAAAGCACAGGCTGAATGTAGATAAAAGACACAAGCTATTTTTTTCTTTTAATGGGTACTACCATAATATAAAATTACTAACTAAATACACTACTAACATACAAAACTTAACCAAATAAACTGAACCTGGGCTAATGTCCACGGGAAAAAATTATTTAAGATGCCTGTTAGCTTAACCTCCACTTCCCAAGTTCCATGATGACTTGTTCACTTAAGCTTTTGTCTGGAACAATACACACTTTTTGTTTTTCAGCAACACTGGGAGAATAATGCACTGAAGAGGGCTTACATCCTATAATTTATTCTTTTTTAAAAGGGTGGAGTGAGAGGAAATGTTTGCCTGTTGCTTCCTTCTTACATGTACACAGCAACAACATTTGCAAGATATTCAAGTGATAAATATCTATCTAATGGGTCAACATACAATTTGGTTAAATGTTTAGTTTGATTTTCTGTGAACTACCTTCATCTTCCTGTTGGCTGGAAGGGTGGATTAATTCTAAAACAGCAAAACAATAAATACTGAAGCATAATTCTCTTCCAAGTACAGCTAATAAGGAGCAGTATCTTTTGTGTCTCTAAGTCACAGTTAGGACAAAAATATAGCACCTATATTACTTCCTGGAATCAGTCCTAAAGAACACAACCACCACTTAAAATGTCTTCATTTTCTGAATTCATTTCGAAGTTTTTGGTTTGTAAATCTCTAAAAAGTTGGGACTAGACTATCATAAAACTTTCCTCCCCACAAGTCGATCCAGAAATTAAAGTCCACAGTGGAGGCTATTCTATAGGTCCCTATAAAGGATCTTGACATGGTATCTTCTGTTGTGATTGGCTTTACTGGAATGTACACTTCCTTGGTACCAACCTTTCTGTCTGGCCAGTGTGTATTCTATTTGTATGTATTTGTGGATGCTTGAGCTGGTTGTTGGTTTTTTATCATTTTACCAATATGAATAGTATTGCCTATTATTTTAAAGGAGCTTAATTGGGAGTTTCCTTTCAAAAAAAAAATCTGTCCACACTGAAAAAATAGTACAAAATACTGCATCATGAATGTCCATAGATAAATGATACATCTTTGAACATTAAGAATTAAAGTTGCTTTAAGATGCCCATATGCTTACTAATGGTATATGGTACATGGTAACTATACAATGAAAAACAGCTCCATAAAATAATCCCCAACAAAGGTCAACCATATGACATATTGTGGTTTCTCTTGCCTTTTCAATAAAAGGTGGAGTTCTGGGATTAGTAAAGCAATGAGAAATAAACAAAAACACACAGGTGCGCGTACAAAACACAGGAGTATCTGTAGGCTCTAGGAATATTACTCTAAATACAGTTCCTTAATGACAGCATTTACATTTCATAAGCATATTTTTCTCCATAAAAAACAGCTCACCGCTTGCATCATTGTATGTGATAATGTCTGAGTAATCTATCCCTGAAAAATAGCAAGGCCTCTGTGGCCAAACGCTGCCCAAAGCTACAAGCTCAGGCATACATATAAGATGTGGTTCCTTTAGATTAATTTTTCGGTGTACGCTATTTTGCATTATGCTATAAAGCTAAGTTTACCAATGAGCATATTATGCTGTAAGAGAAAATGTTCTCATTGCTTCTGTGTTTGTGAATCAGTGTAAATAATTCGAGATCTAGAACACAGATGTTTGGATTCTGAACTCAGGATCTCCCCCCTGCCAAAATATTCATAAACTCTAATACCAATTAACTTGATATCCTGCCCAATCAACCATAGAACTGATACAATAATCACAAAGCCAGTTAAATCTGAGGCAGCATACTATGAACATATAGATATTGTATCCTAAATGGGATATGGGACTGGATACACAACTACAATTTCCTCTATTTTTCACATAGCAAAGACGACTAGAATGAAAAACAAATGAAGGATATTGTCTAACAATAACCTTCTCTGTAAAGATCCATGGAACTAAATTTTATGAGAAACAACTACAAATCTTGTCGTTTCTGAAACCACTGTTCAATGTAATAGTTTAAAAATGATTCACAAATGCATGAATGTGTGCCAGCATATAGCAAGACAGTTTTATTTTTTTCAGATTGCTTGCAACCTGAAAGAAGATTAAGGCATACAAAATGGGTTTACAATGGATATTAGGTAGTTGCTTCTTCACAATTCATTTTCAGGCCATTCAGCTAAACATTGAATGTATCAGAATTATAATTACATTGCCTAACTCAAGGGCCCAGTATACAGTGGGAATATTTGAAAACTTCTGTTGTTCCAGCTCATCATTCAGGTTCAGCTACAAAGCAGAACAGCACCAAGAATGAAACCACAGAGATAACAGGCTACCTATTGTCTGAGTAATGTTAATAGAATTACAATTTATATCACTTCAAGTTTGGGTCCTGTTTTTGAATACAAGAATTTCCATGCTGTTTGTTTTAAGAAGGATCCTTTTAATAACTAGAAAGGAATGAATGTACACCCTTCCCTGAGCTCTGTGGTCAGTTTATTTAGCCACGGTGGCAACACAGGTTATAGCTGTTCCACCACAAGTCACAGGAGAGGGACAAAAAATGATGGGTTGGCCCTACCATTATTAGCCAGCTGAACATCACGCCTAACTATAATAGCTACTCTACCTGAAGGAATAAACAGGCAACCGATTGCTCATCTAGACTGATTTTCTTTTCTCTGCCCTTCTGGAACAACAAAGAACGCATCCACTCCAGAGACATGCACTAAAATATACCTGTATGTCCAGCTACCAATAAAGGTCCTGTCCTAGATAAACAAGTCATTAAAACACAGAGTATTTAAATTTCACTGATTTGACATAATTTTATTGTTTCAGAATAAAAAGGTCACTTATAAGCAGGGTATACCCTGTATTTTACAGGTATGTGTGCTTAGGACTGTACAAAAGAGCTAAGTCTAAACTGGCCAGGGATACAAGTTTCCAATTGCCATTAGTATGTTAAACCGCATCTTATACACAATTTCTCTATATACATCAACACATGTTGGATATATAGAGATACATATCAGGAAGTGTTTCTTTTTGATATAGTAAAATAGGAATGATACAATATTAACAGGGAAATCTCTTCAAGCCTTTTCTATGCTTTTAGGAAAGAAAAACTGGTGATGCCTATTTTAAAAAAACACAGAAATCTAAAGGTCTTTTAAGGTTGCTGTAATCATTCTTGGTAAACTTGTTCTTACCTCTTTGCAATTTCCTGCATATTTGAAAATCAAGTTCCTTGGCAAAGAAGATTCGGCCTGAGTGCAACCTTCTGCAGAGCTGGGTTCTGTGGGATGATCATTTACAATGTAGGTACACTTGTCTTCAAATTCAGCTTCTGTCCATACAGTCATATCAGCATCCTTCATGTCCATTTTCATTATCAATTTTGTCCCTTTGATCTGTCCTCGGGAATTCACAATATATGAACTACACGGTACAGCAGCCTGGAAAAAAAATATATATATATATATTTGTCATTCTCTTTTCATCACTGCTGCCAAATTGATCTAAATGGCTATCTAGTGGCACACTGAGGACATGAGTGGAACAGCTGAAAGTAGCCAAATGCCCTGCACTTTGAGGTAACCTCTCTGACACACCATGTTCAATAGCTAAAGCTAGTTAAAAAAAAAAAAGAAACTCTCCACACCTCTTTGAGATGTTTCTTTATTATCTGAATGGGGGGATGGTGATCTGAAAGCACAAAAGTTTGTGTACAACACAGCTTGTTGGAAAACTGCATTAGGAGAGTGTCATAAACAAGGAAAGGAAAAGGAAGGAACTGCTGTCTGCGTCTGAAAGAGCTAAAAATGGAAAGTGCATGCTGGAAGAGCGGAACCTGGCTTGCTTTTTCCAAATGAGGAAGACTGAACTTTCCCACCACTTCCAACGCACAAACAACTTTTAAAAACAACATTCCCCCCTCCCTACCCTATACTCCATCCTGTGCTATTGCTCCAAAACAATCCAAAGTAACTAGAAATATTATTCAGCCCCCTACTCCCAACTGGCATATTTTTACATCTTCCAAAAAGTGTTTAAAACAAATTTCATCGCTGGGCTATACTGAGAATACTGCATGGCTTACAAGATGGACCACAATGCTTCTATTTCAAGCAGTGCCTACACAGTCACAAAACTCAGAGACAAGATATTTCTTTCATTTCAGTTCTTCATCCACAGTACAGGTATAATATTAAAGGCCAACCTTACAGTGTTGCTTTGAATATTCTTATTGCAAAAAGTACTATTTGTCTCTCTCTCTTTAGAAAAGAGTATCACATTTTAAACAGAGCAGGGTAGTAATATTATAGAAATATGAACAGATTTATAATACAGTTATAATATTTAGTCTTACAACCATCCTTATAGTAGTAGTAGCAAACTAATTTGCATATTAAAAACATGTTAACTTACCATTCTGTTTTCCCCAAGTATAAAGACTATGGATTAGACTACAGCTTTTCCATAACAAAAACCTGAAGCTCCAGAATTATACTACTAATCCTTTGGACTGAGATCAAGTAGGTCATATTCCCAATTCAAAGAAATATTTTAAAAAAGGCAAAGAACAAAACTTGCTTAATTCTGTATTTTCTCATAGTATCCAACTTTGGCAGGTTTAATAGTTCTTCAGATAATGGTTATGGAGCCAATAGGACAGATTCCAGAGACTCAGGCACCATATGAACACAGCTTAAGACTTTACAGTAATAGTGAAACTCAACTGCCAGTTGCTACTAGCAGTGAAAGAATTAATCATCATAAAAACAAAGGTCCCTTGAACTTAAAAAGGCACCTTAGAAAGGGCACTTTCAAGAAAAACATTTGCCACTGTCAACCTGTTCCTTGCTATGTTTCATTCAAAAAACCCTCTCCAGCAATCTGAAAAAAAGTAGCTTACCGAGGTACAGTCCACAAATACTTCCAGCTGGCAGCCTGGCGTTTCAGGTAAGTCTCACACATATCTAAAGAGCAAACATTTCCCCTGCCTTCCACTTAGCCCGTGGAAGTAAGACCGACTCATGCCTCGAGATTTAACTTTGGTTGCTCGGGCTGGCCTCTCGCTCACGAGCTCTCTCACTGTGGGACAGGTGCAGTAGATCTTAGGCTTTAACTCCTTTGAAACACAGGAGGGCTGAATGTTTCAATCTGTGCTAGCGAAACACTCTTCCTTTCTCCTTCCTGCTACAAGTTTCCAATGAGCCAGTCATTTCTGATTTACTCACACTCCAAGCTGACAAGAACAGGGGTGGAGCTATACCTGCAACTCACACAGAAATTATCCAATGAAACTCTGATCCACTCAGAAGGAATTTTTCCTTTCTGAAAATCACAGCAATGCAGACTTTCCAATTAACACATACGCTGGTTAATAGGCTGGTAGCACATGAATTATCTTCCATGGGAAGGGGAAATATTTGATGGTGAAAAATAATATGGATGGCTATATATGCAGCATATAACCCAGTATGTAGAATTGGATGCAAAAGAGAACAACATTATTTGTCTGTCCCTAACTTCTATCTCTAAATTGAACTTTCCAGGAACATCAAAACCCAATTAAATTTCTGTTTATGACTGATGTACAAAATAATGAAGGAAAAAATATTGTTATGCAGTTTGATCTGTCATTAGTTGTATATGCTTTTAAATTAAAAATAACACCCAGATTTCCTGTACGACATACGTATGTATTTTCCCCCCCACCCCATCCTTTTACATCCCTTAATAAGATTAGTAGGACTTTTACTCCAAGGAAAGTGAGCACAGGACTATAGCCTTAACTTTGTGCTATTTTAAAACAGCATCAGTTAAAGAAGAAACAACACAGCTTTGCCCTGCAGGTGTTTTTGCAGAGAGTGGTTCAAATGCTAACATAGTGCAGAAAGAAAATCTCCATTATTAAAATTCGTATTAGACACAATCACTTAAAGAGCAAGTCACTAATGAAAGAAGCACTTGTGTGTAGTAATTAGACAGGCATGCGTTCTTGCCATTTCTTTTCCTTCTTTCCATGTTAATGTACTGCCTTGAAGGAAGGACATCCTGTGATGATGGCATACAATGTCCTGTTTGTACACAGACCTTGCATTCCTATTTCTCATTACCAAACAAACCAGATGCATAACTTCCTTTAGTGGTCCTGGCCCTTCAATGTGGAATCCTTCAGCTCACAACAATTACCAGGTCACATAGCTCCATGTACAGTCACACACAGTATCAAAAACACCAAGTCAGTTCAACAAAGGACAAGTCTCCTACTTTTCCTTTTTACATCACATCTTCAGACATGTTTATTTCACTGTGCCATTCTTCTTATGTAGGAAGAAACCTGTTTTGACTTGTTTTAAAAATACAAGTGAATGTCTAAGTGAGAATTTTTATTATTCATAGACCTATTTCATTCTGACATGCAGGCCATGCCTTAGCTCTCTGAAGTTCTTATGGAAAAAGGTGAACAGGATTATTTTTCTGTCTAGGTGACACAGTAGAGAGAGTGGCATATATTTGTGTAAAGACCTTCGACATACTCTAATCAAATATCTGCAGATCACTGGGCATTAGAAGACATAGTGTCAGAAAAGTACCCTGATAATTCTACAAAAGAATTGACAGAGGTTATGCAAATTACAGAAAATGAAGTAGGAACAAACATTCAAAACAAAAGAATATGGCCACCCTGATTTTGATCATTTATGATGAATCAGAAGACTGCTACCCACTCAGTACTCTGTACTCAAACCTGTGGCTTCTAGATACGGGATAACTTGAGCCTTACCACCTTCCTGTAACTACTCCAGAGTCTGTGGATATAGGAAAACTGGATAAACTAAGCAGAAGCTATAGAAGAAGTCCTCTCTATATTGTTAACACCATGAAATATAATGGTCATTGTGGCTGTCTGATTCTATTCCTGTGGAACACCAGAAGCAAGGGGGCTATTTCTGCACACTACTCTACTAACAGGTGTGGCCAGCACGACTTCCCATGAAGCACTACAGATCCCAGTGGAACAGTATAACCTAAAGCAGCTTTGGTATAGGAAACAGCTATGTTTCCCAACCCACGTATGTTACTTCTAACATGAATGACCTGACTCACTTCAATATATGGGTAGTCCTCGTTTGGTGACCACAATTGGTTCTGGCAACTTGATTGTTAAGTGAAGCAGTCACTAAGTGAAAATCATGCGACCGCAACAGTGCTTATGATTTTACTTCAGCTTTCCTGGCTTCTTGCTACTTCCTTCAGCTGAACTGGGCTTCTTTCTCTTTGAGTACATCTTGGTATGGGGTAAAAAAACAAGTGAAAATAAGAGCAGGTTATACAAGTGTTGCCACTAATCTGTGCATCGATGCTTAGTTTAGAATTTGCAGGACAGATACCAAAGAACAAGACTAAGGGAGATGACATGTAATAAATCTTGAAAAAGGTTTATTAAGAAATTGTCCCTGGATATACCTACAGCATCAGAAGGATATGACCCCAAACAGCAGGGAAGGTTTCCAAAATCTGACTCATGAGGAAGCTGGGTAAAAGAGCAAATCTTATAGCTCTTTTTCCCCCTCCCCCACCCTTTGGAATGCTCACCCTGGCGCTGGGATAATTAGCAAGAAGAGAATTAATGTTTGTATTTACATTCATTGGAGAGGAAGGGATTACAAGAGAGTAGCAAGCACACAATGGGGAATACACATAGAAAGGAATGCGCTAGTGCTGGCTGTTTGCCTACTGTGTTAGCCTCAAGACCTTAGGAGGCAAACAAAAGCCTTCAGGGTGAAACTGATTAAGGTCTTGTCAGTTTCAAGCAGCAGCTGCCAGTCCTTGGAAGGGCTCTAATCAACTAATTAAGGTCACAGAACTGAGTTTGTTGACTTGAGGTTAGCACTTTTTAGGGACAGGCTGCACTGTGGAGAAAAGCAGTTCAGGAAGAGACAGTTTGTTCAAGCAATCTCTCCACTCTGTGAGGGGTGGGGGGAATGGTCAGGCACAGGCAACTGATACAGTACTGACTGACTCTAATAGTGAACATGTGATTGAGAAAGAGAGATGCTGCGAAGGTTGTAAATGCGATCACTGGTTGTGAAGTTACTTTTTCATCACTGTCGTAACTGCAAATGTTTGCTGTCCGAGGCAGTCTCTAAATAAGGACTACCTATATCTTGTTAATATAGAAGTCTTCTTTCCTTTCTACATGTAGTAAAGGTAAAGGTTTCCCTTGACGTAAAGTCCAGTCGTGTCCGACTCTAGGGGGCGGTGCTCATCTCTGTTTCTAAGCCTTGGAGCCGGCGTTGTCCGTAAGGACCCCGTCCATGGTCATGTGGCCAGCATGACGACACGGAACGCCGTTACCTTCCCACTGAAGCGGTACCTATTGATCTACTCACATTTGCATGTTTTCGAACTGCTAGGTGAGCAGGAGCTGGGACTAGCAACGGGAGCTCACCCTGCCGCGTGGTTTCGAACCGCCAACCTTCCGATCGGCAGCTCAGCGGATTTCTACATGTATACACCATATAAAACTTACCTTGATAGAATGTTCCAGATCATTCTAAATCCCTGATTTTTTTTTTAAATGTAGGGGACAGCATAACTGAAAATCCAGTTAACAACTTTTCAAGTGTAGAAAGTAATTGCATATATAACCATATATCATGATTAGGTGTGAATAATATTTGTGGAAATATTTTTGGTGTTTTTATTATTAGTTATTTCTTAAGCTTTACAGAAAGAAAAATTACAAAATGCAATATATAAAGATATAGATGATGTAGATATATCTATCTAGATCTAGATCTAGATCTAGATATTCTGTTTGTCTGTAATGGAGTTTTAGGAATATCCAATTGGCTGCCATTGATGATAATGAAACCTCCATGGCTATAGAAATTGATGCTATTCAGTCATGTTCAGGAGCTGCAGTTCTCAATCATGTACCCGTTAACCAGAATACTACTATGAAATCTGTGTTCAAATTCTTGATTAGCCATGAGGCAACTAGGTGACCTCAGTCTGTCACCATATCTACAGCCAACAATCTCAAAGGGCTATTGTCACAATAAAATGGGGAAATGAAAAAGCAATGGGGGCTAGATTCAGTTCACTGCAGGAAAAATAGAATATATAAAATAAATGAATAAAGAAATACAGGTAGTCCTCGCTTAATGACAATTGAGAACAGAATTCCGGTTGCTAAGTGAAGCAGTCATTAAGTGAATCTGATTTTATGACCTTTTCTGTGTCGGAACTGAATCACTGTGGGCGTTAAGTGTACCACATGGTCATTAAGTGAATTACAGTTCCCCATTGATTTTGCTTTCCAGAAGCCAGCAGGGAAGGTCAAAAATGGTGATCACATGATCATGGGATGCTGCAATGGCCATAAATGAGAACTGGTTGCTAAATGCCCAAATCATGATCACATGACTGCGGGGACACTGCGATGGTCGTTAAGTGTGAGCACTGGTTATAAGTCAGTTTTTTCAGCACCATTGTAAGTCTGAACTGTTACTAAACAAATGATCATTAAGTGAGGACTACCTGTAAAATATAGGTGCTGAAAAAAAAGCACATGACAGCTTTAAGAACTGCTAGACACATGATGGCTATTCTAAAGGCAATTAAATATTCTAATCAGGGCTAGCTTTTCCCTTAGAGATGCTGGATATCATGAAAAACAGCATAATTAATTGATTAATTAATTAATTAATTAAATTTACTCCATTTGCATGCTGCCTTAATTGGAAAAGCAACGCCAGGCGGGGTACATAAAAAAGGTTAAAAACAATAATACAATAATAAACTGTAAACGCTTTGCACATTGGGAAGAATAAAACAAGAAGTAGTAAGTCATAAAATTTTCCCCCAATAACACCTGCTACTTGCTAAGTTTTAGCAGGCAGGGTCTCTATGCTTCCCCTCTATGCCTCCCCTCAGTTAGACACTGCCACCTACATGGGCCATGGAAACAAGCCTTTTCAGTTGCAGGTCCCTGCCTCTTCCAGTATTACCCTGCCCCAGTATTCAAAGGCTTCCTTCCCTTCTAGTGTTGAAAAAGTTGGTGAAAAGTTGGTTATTCCATCGAGCTTTGGTGGGTGGGCTACTGTGACTATTCCAGACAATGAATTAGTTTGATGGAGTAACCTATAAGCCCTGTAAATAAATGAAATTAATCAGTCCAGGGAGTGGATCACAGTCTACCCCTGCCTGAGGGCCTGTTTAAACAGCCAGGCTGTTGCAAAAGCACAAGGGCAGGGCCAAATGGGCTTCCAGGGGAATGCTGGTCCATAAGGCAGGTGAAGCCACAGAGAAGCCTGTTTCCTAAGTCCCACAAGATGATATTGCTTTACAGATGACATCGAGAACAGATCAATTCTGCCAGATCTTACTGGACAGAAACAGCTGGAGAGAGGTGGTTTCATCAGTACTCAGGTCCTAACTCATGAAGGGCTTTATATGGAACAATTCAATACATTGAATTGTTTCCAGAAGTAATTCAATACAGGCAGTGTTTAACGACACTAATTGGGACCAGAAACGCCATCATTAAGCACAGTTGTAAGTCAAAAAACTACATGACCATGCTGCTTGGCAACAGCAGTTCTGGCAGTCCTGGTTGCCATCATTAAACAAGGACCACGTGGGTTGTTAAGCGAGGACCTTACATGACCGCGACTTCCAACTTCCTGCTGGCTTCCCCATTGACTTTGCTTGTGGGAAGCTGGCAAGGAAAGTCACAAATCATGATCACATGACCATGGGATGCTGCAGTGGCCATGAGTATGAGGTCCAGTCATAACTACCACTCGTTCAGCCTGTCATAAGTTTGAATAGTCGCTGAATGAGTGGTCGTTAAATAAGGACCACCTGTACTTTGAATTGTGTCCAGAATTGGTAATCAGTGCAGCTTGCAGAGTAGAGGAGTTACATGAGCAAAACGGGAAGTATCCATAACTACTTACACTATTGCATTTTGAACCAGCTGTAACTTCTGATTGGTCAAGAGTAGCCCAATGAAGAGCACACTGCAATGGTCCAAACTGGGAGGGGGATGCCTAAGGCATGAATGACTGCAAGAATGGTTACCTGATCCAGGAAGAGTCATAGTTGGCACACAGACGTATCTGGGTAAAGGCCTCCCTGGCCATAGCTGCTACTTCTCATAGAGCAGGAGCCAAGAATCCAGGAGGATCCTCAAATTATATACCATTTCTGCTTGGGAGAGAGCAGCCCTATCTAGAACTAGAGATGGTAAATCCAAGGAAGCAGAAGGTCTTTAAATCCAAAGCCTCTGCAGACCTTAATTAATGATTTATTTATTTATTGTGTTTTTACACTGCCCATCTCAAAAACGACTCTGGGCGGTTTACAAAGAAATTAAAACAGTAGGAATTAAATATCAATTAAAAAGATACATTATAAAAATATAAATATACAAATATAATAGAAAACTCTAAAATATAAAACATAAACTCTAAAACCCAAGATGGTGAAATCACAGTCTTGTCTATTCTGTTTTGTCTGGGGGAATTTTCTGCCTCAAGTCTTAAAATGATTTGATTGCCCCACTACACACTTTAATTTCTGTAGGTGGTGAACAGCCATTTTTGGTTATATTTGATAGTAAATTGTGGGGTCTGGGCCTGGTTCTAATAGTATTTATCCAAAATATGTTATTGTTTTATAAAGCCTTATTCAGTAGTAGTTTTGACATATAATACATTATTGGGTTTTATTATGATTGTTTTATGTGATTTTAATGTTTATGTTTTATGGGGAATTTTATTGTAAACCGCCCAGAGTCCCTCTTCTGGGTGCGATGGGCGGTGGCTAAATATGAGAAATATATACATACATACATACATACATACATACATAGCATATTACAGAAGTACAGAGCCATAATATGTATGTTGAATTATGAAAAGAAATAAAATACATTTTTTACCCTTTTTACTCAAAAGATATTTTGACTTCTTGGGTGTTCTGCACAATTTTTCATTCCTGTCTCCCCACCCTCTATACCTATATTCATATTTAAAAATGTGTTATTTCGCTGGCAGTTTGATATTTTTGCATAGAGTTCACTCATACCATCTGGTATTTGCAAACTCAGTGGTGTTCATTTCAGATAACACACTTTTTAATCATATCTTTATTTTTCCTTTTCTGCTCAGAGAAAACCTCAATTACCTTATTAGTCAGCATTTCTCAGATAGGACCTTCTCTCTCCCTCCCTCCCTCCCTCTCTTCTAGCCCAGCAGCAAATCATGAATGGCTCAAACTGTGCTGATGTCAGAAACTCTGCTTTCACCCTCACCCACTTCACTTCCTTTGATGCTGTCATCTCATGCCACTGGAGCTCAGCAGTGAGTGAGTGTTACTCCGGCTTCAAAAGTCACCGAAGCTGCCTTTCCTCTTCTGTATGCCTCTGCTCAAAGGCTATTTTTTCTAAAAGGGTGAGCAGGCAGAACAGCACAATGATTGTGAGGAACTGACTTCAACAGATGATTCTGCAGATGCTGTAGGGGCATTAACATATATCAGAAACTAAAGAAGACTTTTTCACATCCTCCCATTTTTTATACAAAAAAGGCTAGGAACAAACTGACCACATCTACTGTATAGAAGCAAGAAAATCTTTTGTTTTCCAGTTCTTCTATGTAGACCTGGTCATATACATTCAGAGAACAGTTCTAACTATGAACTGACTATAGTCATATTTTATATTTAAAGAAACAAATCCTATGAAGAAGCTGTTCAAATTCAAAATGGTTCATTGATTACTGAAAATCTGAGAAGGCTGATGGGCAGAGAGAAGGGGTGTATAAGGGAAGATGTAGCTATATGAATTTTCCTTGTGGAATCTTGTTACTGAAAAAATTCTACAAAATTTCGGAAAAATTACCACATGGATTTCAGTTATAATCTGGATAACATAAATACTCCAAAATACCTTCAATGTGTTAAAATCTCTCTAGAATAAAATTAAAAATGCATTTAAAATTGGTCCAAGGTTCAAGTTATAGAAGTTCTAAAATATATCAACTTTGAAAAGCTTCCTAGCTAGAAGGCTTCTCAATTGATTTTCTAAACTTTCATTAAAAAGTAGATGCCCTTCAGTGCAATTGGACTCCTGGTGGTTACATGGATCAATCTGTGTAGTCTCCCTGGCAGCAAAGGAGACTTGGTTTGCTCCTAAATTCTTCTAAGACATTTTTTCAACTTCCCAGTCTAGCTTGGAGCCCTAGATTTCTTACCAATCTACCCTCCAAATATTAATTAGAGCTGAGCCTTCTAAGCTTTTTTCAATTGGCCAAGATTTTCTAGGTGCTTCCATCTTCCTTTAATTATACAGCATACTAGAATATTAGATTGCATCACTTCTGAATTTCTTAAAATTGGAACAATAATAGCAAATCTATCAGCAACATTTCTAGATCCCACAGTATTGATGTCATTCTCATTGTTTTTAAATGTGCATTAATTAATTCAATAAGGTCTTTATACCACATTTAATTATGCCATTGCCATATACTGAGGCTAGAAATGCTAGCATGCATACATCTATTCAGAAATCTTGCTGAGTTCAATACGTCATATACCAATGGGTGTAGCATTCCAATCTAAACAAGACGACAAATAATTCAGTACTTTAGATGGCCCTGGTTGGTGATACCTGTCTTAAAGCAGTTATACTACCTAACAGAATCAGGTTTGTGAGTGTTTCTTTTTACTGCACCAAAATTTAACTGTCTTTGGTGTAGTGCTTGAGAGCTGGCTTTCAAATTTACTCTTTTATATTTATTAAACTCTCCCATATACATGAAAGTTCAGACCATTCTAAAGGCTCTGAAGATGTATTACTAGCCAAGTCTTCTCTGGTCTAGATTATATATGAAGGTCAACTAGTTCAGCAATTCCTTTCCATGGTGATTTGGGATACTGTATTTCTGCAAGGGAAGCTAAAATGTTCTAACAGTTCTTCATTAACTTCCTTAATGGCAAATTCTACTTCTTCTACAGCACAAGGCAAGCAACATTCTGAACCCAGGCCAAATCCTAAACATCATTCAACTGCACTAATCTTTAATTCAGTGATGGTGCCTTACTTTCTGAGTTTTGCATTAAAATTAGAATGTGAGAAGCAGAAGCCAAAACTTCTCAGAACTAGAAATAAACTGGTGGTTGAGGAGGAGTGGCTGCATTGTATTTACAGAAAAGTAAGAGGTGACCTTGAGAGGAAGGTTTATTGCAATCCCTCTTTTTTTGCTTTGTTTTCAAAGTGCAGGCATGTCTCTTGAAAATCATCAAAACAGTTTCCAAACTGAATTCTGCTTGTAAACATTACTCAATCTAAAATGTGATTATTTACTTGAAACCAGATGAAACACATTTAAGCTACACAGAAAATTCTTCTCTTCATATTACAGGTAAATTATCTGCCATTTTGGAGGTGTCCTCACTTGTAACCTTTCAGTGATGGCCATATCTTTTTCCAATTAGAGAAAATGCAGATCTAACGACTCCTCTAGTCTCCTTAAACAGCTCACACCTTCTCTTTTCTGAACCCTATTAAAATGTTCGCTCCATGAAACCTTCCAAAAACAATGAGAGTTAAGAAATTCCTCCTCCCCACCCTTAGAACTATGCACCTTGGCTTTATCAACGGGCTATTGTTTCCCAACAGGGTTTATGGAAGAAGGTAGTTAATGTTCAAATAGGTTTTTCTCAGTTCCACTCAAGGAATACCAGCTGCTGACAGAAAGTATCCTAGAGTTTTTTGCTGCTTCTTTAGGAAGACAATAAATCAAAGAGTAGCATGGACCTGTCTTGGAAACACCTGAAGGCTGAAACTGGGTTGTTCTTTTTTATTTCCAGAAACAGTAACTTTTGAAGAAAGACCAAGCTCCATAGAAATGATAATCCCACAGTGGAGAGTCCATTAAAGGTATTAAAGCATTGGCAGCGGTCTGATCGACAAGAGGAGCTCTGCCTTGACAATAGACAATTAAAGCTGATAAAACTGAACTACTTGTTGCTGTTCTAATTCCTTGTAATTATGTGCTCCTTGTCCCTGCCTCCTGTACACAGGGATGAGCAATGTTTCTTTAATCTCCAGAGTACCTGACCTAGTTCCTCTTGTGGTCTTTTCAGGACCTGTTTTCTTCCCATCTGGATCTCTGTTTTTCCCTCCTCTTTCTCCAAACCATTATGGAAAATTAGTATAAAGGAAAAGAGGAAGCATCAGAATTCAGTCTCTTGGTCAATATTTCTTGAGCTCCAAACAATATACTAATCAGCAAGCTGCAGTTTATCAAACTCAGTGAGTATAATCTTTTTTCATTATTAAATTATTAAATGCTCAAAAAGTCAAGTGATACACAGTGAGAAGTCAAATTACTATATGAAAAGAGGCTGCTAAAATGGCACGGTAAGCCCCACTTGAACATCCATATACACAGGCACATACACTTGTACAATGTCATTACGGTCTCACTGAATTTCAAAGAAGGCTACACATACGTTATTATTTTTTTATTTTTTATTTTGGATAACCCACATACACTGGAATACCAAATACATTCATGTATGCTGTCTTCCAGCATACTTTTCTTTTAAAAGTAATTCACTTAGACTAGTTTTTGAGTTGTATTGTCTGCAAGTCAGCAAAGTAAAATCTGCAGAACTATTTGCATATAGCTTTCATAAGAATAGTAACTATGTACATCTGTTAATATACCAGGGGAAAAAAATAACTATTTGGGTATACTAGCTGCAGAACAGAATATTTAATCCTCTTCTTGATTCATAATTTCACAATATTTGGGTTGGCAGCAGAGGGGAACAGAAAAGATTATTGCAGCAATGCCTTCTGCTAGGAACAAAAACGCTATCAAATTACATGTGTAAGCATGTGACTACTGAAAATTTCTCACCGGTGCCCTTTTCCTACTTGTTAGAATTGGAATATGGCTTATAAACTCTACCTTATTATAACAAACCAGCATGACAATCCTTTATTTTTAGACATGTGCAGTTTCATACAACATGTTTGTGATATTTTACACTTTACTTTTTTAAAATCAGGATCTCTAACTGTCATGGACCTCTTTACTTAGACTAAACTGAGTAGATTAAATGATCTGATATCCAGTTAAATTTTCCCTAGTGTTGTTTGCTAGTTTCCTGAGTAGACTGCCTGTCTGATATGAAAGCAACAGTCCTACACTAATGTTTTACTAATTTCCATTTGTTTTAAACGGTGCTTTCAAAATAGGCTACTAGAATCTCATTTGAGATTCTATGCTTTTAGAGTTCCAATTTTCCTTGTAATGGTATAGCCTTTCAAATCCCTTCCCAAATGTGTTCTGTGCTGCAACACATACAAAGTATTTTTTTTAAAAGGGAGACTGCAGATGAGGATTCTGTAAATGACAACTCATGCTATATTTCAGCATATTGGGCTATGGCATGTTTTGCAATGAACAGAGAGAACAGCTTTCTATAAAGAATGCCCCCAATCTGTTGTTTTCATTTAGGAACAATTGGGCTTTGCAAAGAAAAGACAACAAGGCAATTCATATTAAATTGGACCTGCCAACTGCAAGTTGGAATATTGCAAATAATTTACTTTCCATGATAAAAGCCAAAACAAACAGCACCCAGCAGGGGCCCAGCTGATAAAACTGTGTCAAAACTCAAACCATTTGTCAACGGGGAAGGAAAGGAGTGAGCTAAAAGATGGACTCAGGAAGCAGAATTATCTGGTGCAACACATTAACTAGTATAAATACTGGGCCACCGGGCAAGAGGGGAGGGGGGAGTAAACACATTTACTCAGCGGTATCTCTAACTACCCCAGGAAAAATCATTCATGAAACCGTCTGGCCTGTGCCACCCATACACTCATTTGTCACAGCACAGTACTATTTTCTCCACTGCATGTAACCATTATATTCTTTAATGCACTGTGAAAACTTATAACACGGAAAAGACTGATTAAGCAAAGATTCAAATGCTTTTCATTTTTGTCTCCAGATAATAAAATCTTCCAATCATAAACATACAATAGAACTCCTACAGGACTCCACCTCTGTTGTGCAATTTTGTTAACTTGATAGTCACACCAGAGGAAAATATTTTAATTGGATCTTAAACAATGCAAAGCTATATAGTGTCTTATAAGGATGGACTATGAATATATCAGTATAGAAGCAAATAGGAAACAAAAGTTTTAAAAAAATCTTGTTTGCAAACACATCCATTTTAGTAAATTACCTATATTGTCTACTATAAACAGTGCTATAAATGATAGGGCAAATATGGGCTGTCAAAAAGAATTGAAAGACATACAAAGCATTTTAGCTCCTTTGGCAAGTGACAGCAAAAGATGTCAGTATCATACTTAAAATGCATATGCCAAAAACAATTATTTAATGCATAAAATATAAGATTAATGTTTAAGATGTTTAGCAGTACCTTTGATTAGCCATAGAGGATAGACTTCCAGTCTTCATTCACACATCACTAGTTTTTAGTCCATAGGCGTATCTTGCATAACTCCTCACACAACATAAGCCTGCACTCAACACACTCTTAAGCATACAAGCACACACAACACACATGCTTTCTAGTTCTCACTCCAACTCTCATCTAACTCTGCCTACAATGAGCCTTGGATTTTAGAATTTCTCCCTGGGAGAGTTCCCTCCTCCCTCCCCTTTCCTTCAACTCCACCCCATTCTGTAATTAGGCTTAACAAGAGCAATTAACAAAATAAACTCTGCTTAGGTTGGCGGTAGGTGATAATTCTGACTGACCTTTGAAAAATAAGCAAAAAAAAAAAAAAAAAAAGGAAAATTAAGACATTATCCAGCACCAACGCAACATCTGATTTAATCTTTCATTATATAAACAAGATAACATTAAAAGACAAGTTTGTGTTTGGTTTTTGAATTTTTCATCATTAAAAAGATGATCAATCTCTGAGACTCAATTTTTAGATAATATAAAAATATTCTTTAAAAAGTTAATCACCATTTCTTAGATAAATAGTATTCTAAAGTAGGTCTAATGGAAAAAGAAAGAGAAGTAAATGGATGGAATCAAATTTGGACTATATTTTTGCTACTCACTGGATTCAGTTGAAAGGTTAAACAGCAATTACATTTCATCTTAAACAAAAATGTAATGGCAAATACATTTAATCATTACATCTAATTAAAAAACCAAAATATTCACAGTGCTCCATACTTGTAAATATTACTGTTGGATTAATTGATATAAATATGTTGGAATTACCCTCTTGGATACATTTCCATAGTTGGACTTAGATGGTGTAGCACTTCGACATTCTAGACTGGTGCGCAACTTGGGGATCCTTCTGGACCTGGGCTACTGCTTGAAGAGCAGGTGGCAGCTGTGGCCAGGAGGGCCTTTGCACATTTATTATTCATCTTGTGCACCAGTTGCACCCCTTCCTCAACCAGGAAGCCCTTCAGACAGCTACTCATGCCCTGGTCACTTCGCAACTGGATTATTGCAATCCACTCTACAGGAGGCTCCCCTTGAAGACTATCCAGAAACCACAGGTGATTCAAAATGCAGCAGTGCGAGCAGTAATGGGCATTTCCCAGTATGCCATGTGTCACCACTGCTATATGAGCTGCACTGGTTGCCAGTCGGATTCCAGATGCATTTCAAGGTGCTGGTTATATATAAAGCCCTTTATGGCATAGGGCTTGGACAACTGAGGGACTGCCTATCTCCAATTGTTTCTGCCTGCCCAGTATATTCCAGCAGAGTGGGTATGCTCCAGGTCCCTTCTATTAAATGTCATATTATGGGACTGAGGAAACGTGCCTTCTCTGTTGTGGCCCCTGCCCTCTGGAACAGCCTCCCTCCAGAGATATGGACAGCACCTTCTCTCCTAGGGTTCCAGAAAGCACTTAAGACCTGACTTTGGTCTCAGGCCTGGGGTTGATGTGTTTGTGGGTGCCTCATTTGGTTTAATATGTTATTGTTTGTTTTAGTTGGGGCTGCCTGTGGGGTTGTATGTTTTTAACTATTTTTTATTATTTTGCATTTGTATTTGTAAGCTGCCCAGAGTCTATGTGAGTGGGCAGCTATAATAAATTTAAATAAATAATAATGCATTTCAGTCAAATGCCCTGTCCTGAGAATTTATTAGAACAGCAGAAAGTGATGTCTCCATTGTTACATAAGCTAATGGATAGTATCAAACTGATCAGGGCAAATACATTTGGATTCAAAGATACCAATAAGGTACATATGGCTTGTATTTGCGCAATGCAATAAATAGTTTTTTGTCATTTAGTGGTATTTATATTAATGAAAATAAATACTATTTGTCCATGGGCTTGAGACAAACCCTCACAAAAGCTGGTCAGCACATTTTTCTGTCTTTCCTGGAAATAATTTGTTGAGAGAAGGGGAAACTAAGCAAGTAAAACAAGCCCTCCACCATCCTGAATCCCTACCTAATGATGTTAGATAACAAATTCCATAATGCCTAGCAAGTATGGCCATTGGTTTGGGATTATAGAAGGTCAAGTCCAGTATGTTTGGTCTAGTGGTTAAGGTACTGGGCTAGAAACCAGGAGACTGTGAGTTCTAGTCCCATCTTAGGCGCAAAAGCCAGCTGGGTGACCTTGGGCCAGTCCCTCTCTTTCAGCCCAACTCACCTCACAGGGTGGTTGTTGTGGGGAAAATAGGAGGAAGGAGTATTTGGTATATTCTCTGCCTTGAGCTACGTATTTATAAAAAGAATAAAGGTGGGACATTAAAATAAATAAATAAATAAAAGCAGGTAGGCAAAAGCTGGTGTACTTATACATCATGAATATGAAAACATTCATATTCTCAGCATCCTAGGACAAGACATGATATTCATGCCCTATCTCTTCTTCACCCCCTACCCAACAGAACATAAATCCATTTGCTTTTCCTTTTCAAATCAAACATTTCCAAGATTATCAGAAGATTTTCCTACTTTATTTGGACATGACAAGGATCAAACCTGGGACTTTTCACATACAAAGTTTTAGTCCTTCCTAAATGCCAACTACTGTAGGTTGCTGAGTAAGTAGAATGGAATGGACCACCTTGCTCACTTTGAACTTTGTTGTTGTAGCTTAATTTATTTATTTGTATTTATTTTCTATCCCGCCTTTATTATTTTTACAAATAACTCAAGGAGGTGAACATACCTAATACACTTTCTTCCTCCTATTTTCCCCACAACAGCAATCCTGTGAGGTGAGTTGGCTGAGAGAGAATGACTAGCTCAAGGTCACCTAGCCGGCTTTCATGCCTAAGGTGGGACTAGAACTCACAGCCTCCTGGTTTCTAGCTTGTTGCCTTAACCATTAGAGCAAACTGGCTTTTGACCTGAATGTAAACTAATTCCATTTTACACACATTGTTTCTTATTGTCAAACACTATATTATATATGGCTTTTGGGTATGTACAGAAAAAGCATGCTTATATCATGATGCAAGAAAATTCTACAGGTATCCTTTCAAATATTCATGTATATGAATGCCATAACTTGTAACTGGACTAACATCATGTAACATTTCAAAGTATAAAGATGTTCTATGCTCTTTTCTCTTGTTATTTTACAATAGAAAAGAACAGGTGGATTAGCTTTCTATTCAGGCATAACGAACTATATTATACATATATAGTAACTGCAACTATCAGATAGTTTGCAACTAATGCCAAATGAGAAAATACCATATAAGAATGTACTTTGGCACTGATAAGAAATGCACAATTTCAAACTTTCTAATATTAAAGTAATAGAAAGCAACTGCTATCTAACAAAAAGGGAAAGAATTCTTTTTCACAAGGAGCAGTAATTTTAAAAATATTACTGCAAGCAAGTTGTCATATGTTCAGCAACTGAACATAATAAAAGAAAAGGAAGAACAATGCCAATGTATCTCAAGGCAAATCACCAATTAGATTTTAAAGGCAACAATTCATGGCTTACATGCCTCAGTAAGAAGAGGTTTGTTCATGGCATAAATTCAGTAGCACTGGCTATCCTTGTTGTAGAACACAGAAAGGCTACAACAGTAGAATCATGAATACTAACTGGTGTTCTGCATATCTGCACTGGTGGTCCTGCTCCATGCTCTGATTACTGCAAAAAATAAAAATAGGCAAAGTATGCCATGTGCGAGGGACGCAGTGGCACTGCGGGTTAAACCGCTGAGCTGCTGAGCTTGCCGATAGGAAGGTCGGCGGTTCGAATCCGCGTGACGGGGTGAGCTCCCATTGCTAGTCCCAGCTCCTGCCAACCTAGCAGTTCGAAAACATGCAAATGTGAGTAGGTTAATAGCTACTGCTTCGGTGGGCAGGTAATGGTGTTCCGTTTAGTCATGCCAGCCACATGACCACGGAAGTGTCTATGGACAAACACCGGCTCTTTGGCTTTGAAACGGAGATGAGCACCACCCCCTAGAGTCGGACATGACTGGACTTAATGTCAAGGGAAACCTATGCCATGTGCATACAGATGTAAAGATTGGCTGTAAATAAGTGGGCAATGATTTCATTTAGGCTTCTATGCATAATGTAAGATGTTTACAAATCCAGGATACTAGCCTGCAAGATATCTATGTCTGGATCATACAATCCACTTACATGATCGAAACAGAGTGTTGTACGGAGGAGGAAGGGAAGCCAGAGGTATCTATCTCGGAGTGTATCTGTATCATCTCCGTTTTTTGTAGGCAAATATTGTTATATGTTATAGAATTCAAGAACAACTGATTTATCAGGAACAGATTCAAACAGAACAACATCTACCTTGTTGATGGATGTCACTTCTACAGAATATGCATATAGTAGCTATACACAAAATATGAAAGTTCAATTTCCTGCAAATTTTTGTAATTCTAGATTAGAAAATCTGGCATTAGGGATGGAATATAAAACTTTTTTTTTCAGAATTGCTAGAACATAGCTCACAAGGTGGTGGTTGTGGGGGAAAAAATGGAAGAAGGAATGTTATGAACTCTGAGCCCTCAAGCAACTTTTGAAACTTGTTTATATTTATATTTGCATGGTTTAAAACTAGGTGGGAAGACTAGAAAAGCTGTTTCTCAAAAAGAGCTGGTCAAATGTTCAGTGGCCATGTAGTAATACCCATAGAGTTCTCTGGATTTTGTGCTTGCGATATAAATGGTTGTAATCCATTAAGTATGCATATGTTCAAACATTCAAACATGTAAGTTAAATTATGACAAGACAACATTTGCTCAGATCAGCTGATATACTATATCAAGGTTAGCTTAAAATATTTTGCTGCCTCTGGTACTCTTGCCTCTTTTCATGTACAGAAGAGAGCTGGACTGGTGACAGAATTTTACTTCAACACAGGTAAAAGTGTCTACTTCCACACTAGAAGCCATAGGCTAAGGGAGGGGGTGGGGGGAACAGGAGAGGCTGAAAAATGTATACTTTCTCCTCTAACAGCCAGGGAGTTCAGACAGAGCAGCTGATTCACTGCCACCACTGCTCCCCAGCACTTGCTACTTGAAGAAATAGCCTCACTGCCTAATGGTAGAGCTGGGGAACACCAGGGGAACCATGTATTGCCATGGGTTATCTGGAGACTTGAAAGAAACCTAGTAAACTTCTCTAAAGACCAAAATGCCAACCTACCCATTCAGCTGTTAGAAGGTTATTTGTTTGTTTGTTTAAATTTATATCACCGCCCATCTCCCCCAACAGGGGACTTGGAATGCAATAGTGGTGATTGCTGAGTGGTAAGCTTAGTGCCAGTTGGTACAGAAAGCTCAGTATTGTGAATATAATGTGCTGTGATATGACCAGACCACAGATTTATTTATGAAGTTCATTAAAACATCCTATTTATAGAATGTTACTCAGTACTTCCAGTTATTTATAAAACCTATTTTGCATATTTTAGGTAAACAATATAGATTATTATATATTAATTTTCAGGCTTCTGTTATGTGTTAGTTTTAGGAAATGGTTAATAAATATTCAAGATCAAGAAGGATTAAACCGTACTAAAATAAAAGCCAACCCTGCTTTCAATTATACTTTTGTCAATTAGTATTGAAGAAAATAACACCTCTATTAATCATTTTAATTAACTATGAACACTACATGATACCAGCACCATGGCCCATATGTTGTGCTCCAGTCACCCAAATATTAAAACCTTTTTAATTGATTTATCTAAAGAACATTCAACAGACTCAAGGTGGCAGCCAGCCAGGAAATCCCAAAAGAAGATGAGAAAAAGGAGGAGTGGCAGTGCTAAACGTGTTTCCTGATTTGTTTTTCCTCTTTCTCCTGGGCTCACTGTTAATCTAATCATGCCCTATAAAGCTCCTTTTCAATAATATAAATAAATAGATAAGACAACACATACTTCGGCTCCTGTTCTACTTGGAAAAGCCCCTCTGCGATAGTCAGTGCTCCTCTTAGAGGGCTATGTACATCGGTACATTTTTTATCCAGCAGAAATATTTAGCTTGGCTACCCGCCAAGGAATGCTGGAAGAATAGAATGTATTAGGGGATTTGCCTTCCACGTGTTTGGCACGCGTCACAGAAAAGTCTGTTCTTTTTTTGCTTTGCTTTGTTTTTGCTTCTCTCTCTCTCCCTCCTTTATCAAATAACAGCTTTGTCAGAAGAAAACAGAACTCATAAGAAGAGTTGGGACTTCTCTATTTTGGCACAATCATATAAGGCAAATTTAAATAATTTATTTACAATATGTTTATGCTGCTTTTCTATTTAAAAAGCACTCTAGGCAACTTTTTCATTTCCATGTTTCTTTTGAAATAAAAAATCTTTACAACTAGAACAGCATAGGATAGTTTAATTGCATTTTATTTTATGGGGACCTATTTTAAAGGGATTTTTACTATCTGTAAAATCTCTTTGACCCAGACTTAAGAACAATGCCACCAAATAGCAATATTTATTTATTTATCATAAACTTGACTCTATAAGTGAAGTGAATTCTTCTGTCTTTTGATTTGTGTGTGTTCTCCTTGTTCTTATGACAATTCCAATTTCTTGACTATTTCTATTTATAATGGCAAGTTACAAAAAGAAAAGATTAAGACATATTATTAGGTTTTGTAGTACCCTGGACTGTAAATGAGAGCTTAATTTGAGAAGCCAGGGTGATGTTTGGTTCAACAGATGGTGCTACAATAGAAATCTACAAAGATAAAGGAAAGCTTCAACAGCATTAAAAAGGGGAGCTCTTAACCAGCCACATTTAATTCAATACAGTGCATGTGTCCTTTTTATGTTTCTTCTGACTTCCAGGAGTCAGTAAAAGAAATCAGATACACTTTAGCTAAAACATAACCGTTAAAAGTAATATAGTAAGACATTTCAGTAGAACTGGCTGCATTTGTCATTAAATGGTAACCTCAAGGTCCAATTCAGAAAGTACATTTAGGATTGGCAGTGATTAGAGAAAGAGAGATTTGTAATGCAGTTCTGAAGTGTGTGGATAACTAATTCCACAACTCAGAGAATATCTAGGGAGCAATAGCAGTTACATTGTCATCTGATGTTTTTAAGTCTCTATATGATGACTAGAATGATTTGCAGTATTATTAAACTATGCAATGAGACATATCAAAATAGCTTATCTGAGGTTTCTCAGGAACTCCAGCTTCATTTTGCAAAATACCTCATTTTGCTTGCAAAAAGGTCACGCCATAGAATCTTGCCATATTCTTCTCTAACTTGTTGCCTTCCAGATAAGTTGCATTTCAATTTCCATCAGCCCCAAACACTACTGTGGTAGTTAAAATCCAACATATCTGACAAGTTAGGAACTTATGGCAAAGATCTTCCAGTGCTCTTAGAATGTTAGAGGGTGGGCATACCCCACTGTAACTCTTAGAATACTAGGCAGAAAAAAAAGGAAGTTAGAATGGTCAAAATAGCTTCTATTTCTAGTAAAAATCATTTAAATTATTACACACAGATGTGCTAATGCTGCTGCATATCTGTCTGCACGTGGCCCAAAACTATTAAGCCAATTTGATGCAAATACATATTATAAAATCGCAGCCAACAGCAGGGCATTGATCCTACATGGTCTGCAAAATGCAGGATGGTAATATATCAACTAGCAATTGACATCTTATGCTGTGTAATAGGGATGTCACAGTAATAAACCAGGCTAATTTCTTCGATATTTATTATTACATTATTATATGCTGTTATAGTCATTATTCTGACTCTATTTTATGTCTAAATTATTTTTTGTTGTTTTTGTTAAGAAAAAGATCAGTAATTGGGGATGCATAAATGCTTACAGAAGTCTTGCTAGGGATTTCAGAATGGACTTAGTCCTTTGAAATATTTCAGTAGCAACTGCATGCAATAGCTCACAGTGATTTGTATGCGATTTATGATGAGGAAAAAAGTAACTAATGAGGATGAACAGGTTGTCTTTATTTCTAATAACACTGATATACATTCTGCATTTAAACACCTTTAGAATAAGGCCATTTACAATATTTGACACAGGTATAAGTCAACAATAACAGTATTTAGATAAACCTGATTCATAGCTTTAGGTGATTCTAAATTATGACCTGAGGTGTACTTCAGTATCAAAAATTGTTATTTCATATTAATTCTGCTTATATTATTCTCCCTTAATGTAAAGTAATGTAGTGCTAACATTAATTTGCTTTCCTTTCAACAGTCAACTGGTTGAATCACTCATTGTTCTTATCAAAATCATATTCCTTAGATAAAAAACTATACAGTACTACTGCTGACATATCCATTGGGTGGAGAGTATAATAATATTAATAATTGCTGAATGTCTGATTTATGTTTTTAGTTTAATATATTTAGTTAATTGAGTTATTTATTTACTTCAATTTGTATTGCTGCCCAACTCTGTTGGACCTTTTAAGTTTTTAAGGACTGACTCAGAACGTTCAGATTTGTAGCCCCAGCATCTGTTGCTGACAGTCCATGTTTAAGCTGTTAAACTAAGAAAGCAAAAAATAAGATCAGTCTATGCATTAGAAACGCAATAGTTTTTTAAACTGCAGTTGAAGATTAAATTAATGTAGCAACTCAAGTAATTATGCAATATATGTAAATATTGACTAGCTAAAGATTTATAGAAGATGTGTGGCTTTGAATCGTGGACCTGCATTGTGGTATGCTTTGGATATCAAACTCTATGAGAACAAAATCTAACCATGGAGACTTTCTGTCAACATTGCATCTGAAACGGCTAAAAATCCAAATGCTTACTGAACTCACATTCAGTAGTTATGTAATGCACGCTCACCTAATCAAGCCTTACTTTATTTCGAAGCAGGATTTAAAATGTGTTTTTAACTGTAAACAAAACCCACCTAACTCCCTCAAGCAACTGTCAGGTATAAAGCAACAAACAGTTCACATCTGAAAGTTCAACAAAAAAGCTTCACTTTACAACCTCAGGGATACAAGTGGAGATTTTAAAAACACGGACGTTACTGAATCACAATGCAGTAAATTATCTTTCTATAAACCTGCTTCTTCATTAAAATCTTATTTGCTTGGTAATCTCCTTTGATCGCTAAAGTTATAAGAACCCCCTCCTTTCCTTTTGATACTATCAGTGTGGCTTTTGACCAGGGAGCGTGATGAATTAAATGTATGACAGATATGACAGGTGAGGAGTGCTTGGAGGGGGCTTAAACAGCAGGGATAAGACAAAGCCTCCATTTAAAAACAAACCCCCTACCCGATGACGAAGCCATTAATGACCAACTACAGAATCCCTCTATTTGCCCCACTAGATGAGGAGCAAGCTGATACTACAGACAAAGCTTTGTTAGCCACAGGGCAGTTTTTCAATCAGGCCACACAGCCTATTAATTGAAAGGTCTCTTCTCCATCCCTGTTCCCTTGGTATTTGATACACTGAACTTCCCTAAGTAAACAGCTCCCTTCCTATAATGTTGTATTATGTCACCCACTGCTAATTTACTCCTAGACTCAGTGATATTGTAGTTTGAAAACCTACCTGTAGAGAATCCAGCCCAGCTCCAGAGAGAAAGAACTCCAGCATTGCAAATCCAGCTAGAATTTTGGAAGCCAGTCCTGTTAGGATTATTGGGACAAGCATTTGATTGTTTATTTATTTTATCAAGTTTATACACCACCCATCTCACTATGCAAATGACTCTGGTCAGCTTACAAATGAAAGAAGAAGTTGAAGACCCGGTCAAAAATACAGAATCAAGAGACTCTCATTTCAGCTTCTTGTCTTGGCTTAATAACTCATTTTTACTATAATAAACAAATGCACATACATGACATAATCATTTGCAATAATATTTACCAATGGAGAAATTCTATCTATGTGGTCATTAGGAGTCAAAAATGACTTGATGGCACATAATCATCATCAACATATTGCCAGTTGAGAATATTGAGTAACAGCCCAGAATATAAAAGATCACTTACGTAGGCAATTGGGGATATTGTTTATGTCATCTTTCATGTTTTAGATAATCTGGTATGTATAAATAGAGATGCATACAGCAAGTAGAAATAAGCAGATAATTTATATAATGATGGGACCAGAAGATGCTGGACTACTGAAGTATAAATATAAAAACCTTCAAGCAGGTGGTAAAAGAAGAACCTGAGTTACCTTCAACAGAGATTTTACAAGTTATCAAATGTGCAAATGATAGCAGGTAACTGAAACTGGAACTCTATCTTAAGGCTGTATCTACCATTAGGCAGATATCTATTTCTTGTGATAGATGCTGGAAGATGCCAGTGAATGGGAACTTAGTTCTTTCTAGGGTTTTCTTGAGATATTGACCCCTCTCTATTCTGTGACAGAGGTCTGTATATGACACTTAGTCTGCCATTGAGTAGTATGGAAAGCTACCAAGCTCAGGGTGAAAAGAAAATGATCGTGGGCAGCATTTCAACTGATGTTAAGCCCTTAAAAGACGTATCGCAGGGTTATAGAGAAGCTAATTTTCTCCTGGATCAGGAGCTGGAGTAGCTGTACAAAAACTCTCCATGGTTTCAGATGAATATATACTTGTATTCATTTCCATTGTTCAAAATAACCAAGTTTGTAACATTAGTTAGGATACAAGGAGAATAATGGTGTTAGGGCAATGTATGAAAATTACTAAAGAAAATAGTGATTATATACAAAGAAAAGGTGAAAAAGGCATTTTTGTATGTTGCTACTGAATTGAACTTCAGCAAAGGATCGTTACCTTGTTGTGGTGCTGGAGCTTGAGCACCTCAATGATGCCATGAACTAAACCATGAAGGGCCATCCAAGACGGGAAGGTCATGACAGAGAGGTCAGACTAAATGCGATCCCTGGGGAAGGTAATGGCAACCCACCCCAGTATTCTTGCCGTGAAAACTAAATGGATCAGTACAACCAGAGATACGTCGGTATACCATCAGAAGATGAGACCCCCAGGTCGGAAGATGGTCAAAATGCTACTGGGGAGGAACAGAGGAGGAGTTCAACTAGCCCCAGACGTGATGACGCAGCTAGCTCAAAGCCAAAAGGATGGCTAGTGGCCGACGGTGCTGGTGGTGAACGGCGAATCTGATGTTCTAAGGATCAACACACCATTGGAACCTGGAATGTAAGACCTATGAGCCAGGGCAAATTGGTTACTGGTGAGATGTCAAGATTAAAGATAGACATTTTGGGCATCAGTGAACTGAAGTGGACTGGAATGGACCACTTCACATCAAATGACCACCAGATCTACTACTGTGGACAACAGGACCACAGAAGAAATGGAGTAGCCTTCATAATTAATAGTAAAGTGGCTAAAGCAGTGCTTGGATACAATCCAAAAAACGATAGAATGATCTCAATTCGAATTCAGGGCAAGCCATCTAACATCACAGTGATCCAAATATACACCCCAACCACAGATGCTGAAGAAGCTGAAGTAGAGCAGTTCTATGAGGATCTGCAGCACCTACTGGACAACATGCCTAAAAGAGACATTATTTTCATCACAGGAGATTGGAATGCTAAGGTGGGCAGTCAAATGACACCTGGAATTACAGGTAAGCATGGCCTGGGAGAACAAAACAAAGCAGGACATAGGCTGATAGAATTTTGCCAAGACAACTCACTCTGCATAACAAGCACTCTCTTCCAACAACCTAAGAGACGGCTTTATGCATGGACTTCACCAGATGGACAACACTGAAATCAGATTGACATCCTTTGCAGCCAAAGGTGGCGGACATCAATACAGTCGGTAAAAGCAAGACCTGGAGCTGACTGTAGTTCAGATCATGAACTTCTTCTTGCACAATTTAGGATCAGACTAAAGAGATTAGGGAAGACCCACAGATCAGCTAGATATGAGCTCACTAATATTCCTAAGGAATATGCAGTGGAGGTGAAGAATAGATTTAAGGGACTGGACTTAGTAGATAGGGTCCCAGAAGAACTATGGACAGAAGTTCGCAACATTGTTCAGGAGGTGGCAACAAAATACATCCCAAAAAAAGAGAAAACCAAGAAGGCAAAATGGCTGTCTGCTGAGACACTAGAAGTAGCCCAAGAAAGAAGGAAAGCAAAAGGCAACAGTGATAGGCGGAGATATGCCCAATTAAATGCAAAATTCCAGAGGTTAGCCAGAAGAGATAAGGAATTATTTTTAAACAAGCAATGCGCGGAAGTGGAAGACGACAATAGAATAGGAAGGACAAGAGACCTCTTCCAGAAAATTAGAAACATCGGAGGTAAATTCCAGGCAAAAATGGGTATGATCAAAAACAAAGATGGCAAGGACCTAACAGAAGACGAAGAGATCAAGAAAAGGTGGCAAGAATATACAGAAGACCTGTATAGGAAGGATAACAATATCGGGGATAGCTTTGACGGTGCGGTCAGGGAGCTAGAGCCAGACATCCTGAAGAGTGAGGTTGAATGGGCCTTAAGAAGCATTGCTAATAACAAGGCAGCAGGAGACGACGGCATCCCAGCTGAACTGTTCAAAATCTTGCAAGATGATGCTGTCGAGCTAATGCATGCTATATGCCAGCAAATTTGGAAAACACAAGAATGGCCATCAGATTGGAAAAAATCAACTTATATCCCCATACCAAAAAAGGGAAACACGAAAGAATGTTCAAACTATCGAACAGTGGCACTCATTTCACATGCCAGTAAGGTAATGCTCAAGATCCTGCAAGGCAGACTTCAGCAGTTCATGGAGTGAGAATTGCCAGATGTACAAGCTGGGTTTAGAAAAGGCAGAGGAACTAGGGACCAAATTGCCAATATCCGATGGATAATGGAAAAAGCCAGGGAGTTTCAGAAAAACATCTATTTCTGTTTTATTGACTATTCTAAAGCCTTTGACTGTGTGGACCATAACAAATTGTGGCAAGTTCTTAGTGGTATGGGGATACCAAGTCCTCTTGTCTGCCTCCTGAGGAATCTGTATAACGACCAAGTAGCAACAGTAAGAACAGACCACGGAACAACGGACTGGTTTAAGATTGGGAAAGGAGTACGGCAGGGCTGTACACTCTAACCCTACCTATTCAACTTGTACGCAGAACACATCATGCGACAAGCTGGGCTTGAGGAATCCAAGGCTGGAGTTAAAATCGCTGGAAGAAACATTAACAATCTCAGATATGCAGATGATACCACTTTGATGGCTGAAAGCGAAGAGGAACCGAGGAGCCTTATGATGAAGGTGAAAGAAGAAAGTACAAAAGCTGGCTTGCAGCTAAACCTCAAAAAAACCAAGATTATGGCAACCAGCTTGATTGATAACTGGCAAATAGAGGGAGAAAATGTAGAAGCAGTGAAAGACTTTGTATTTCTAGGTGTGAAGATTACTGCAGATGCTGACTGCAGTCAGGAAATCAGAAGACGCTTAATCCTTGGGAGAAGAGCAATGACAAATCTCGATAAAATAGTTAAGAGCAGAGACATCACACTGACAACAAAGGTCCGCATAGTTAAAGCAATGGTGTTCCCCGTAGTAACTTATGGCTCCGAGAGCTGGACCATAAGGAAGGCTGAGAGAAGGAAGATCGATGCTTTTGAACTGTGGTGTTGGAGGAAAATTCTGAGAGTGCCTTGGACTGCAAGAAGATCAAACCAATCCATACTCCAGGAAATAAAGCCAGACAGCTCACTTGAGGGAATGATATTAAAGGCAAAACTGAAATACTTTGGCCACATAATGAGAAGACAGGACAGCCTGGAGAAGATGCTGATGCTAGGGAGAGTGGAAGGCAAAAGGAAGGGGGGCCGACCAAGGGCAAGGTGGATGGATGGTATTCTAGAGGTGACGGACTCGTCCCTGGGGGAGCTGGGGGTGTTGACGACCGACAGGAAGCTCTGGCGTGGGCTGGTCCATGAAGTCACGAAGAGTCGGAAGCGACTAAACAAATAAACAACAACAAACTGAATTGAAATGAATACAGAAAAATAAACAGCAAGGTATGTGAACTTTTGTAGTAAAAGCCAAGGCTTTGTGACATTTTCCCCTGCATATTATTCATAGTTCATACAGAAGATACACTGAAAGAAAAATCATTCTAGGGTAAGACATCCTTTCACATACACTGGTGCTATTGCAGTTCCTTATTCATGCCACTTCTGGCCTCTGTATCACTAGTTACAGCTTCTAGTGAGAGATGTGAAATGGCTTGTATCTAAGATGCAGACTCAAGTCCTACTACTCCAACTCTAACTCTGTCAATAGGCCTGCACTATGTCTGTCCACAGGTCTGCATTCATACAGATCATTTAACAGAAAGGCAAAGACGACATTCAGGAAAATGCTTTCAGACCTTATCTGAGCAACAATACTTAACTTTCACCACCTGGGCATGGCTTCCGGAGGGAAAACAATCACACACTTTTTCTTTTTGGACAAGCCCCCAGCTGAGGTTAAATGCTGTTTTTAAAATCCTTTCAACTCTATGCCTTTCTATTCAACCCAACACACTGAACTTTAGCATGCATATTTAGAGTACAATTTTTAATTTCATGCCCACACAATCATACCCAGTTTTTTTTTTTGGGAGGGGAGAGGGAAAGAACTAAAAGTAAACACAACAAGGCACACAAAATCTGTTCCATATTCCTTGGTAAAGCCTTTTGCTCAGATATATGACACACTGTAACAAATATTGCTGCAGGTAATTCATTACATTCATTATAATGAATTCATTTTTAAAAAATTAAAAATTAAATGGGACTGTCACAGATCCATTCTCAGACACCAAAATATCACCTTTTGGGTGTAATCATATGAATCCATATTTATAATGCAGAAATGAGCAATAACCAAGCTTATTTAGAACTAAAAGAAACACTGGGAAAGCCACAGTAATTTTATCAGAATCTTGATATATGTTCATTATATGAAATGAATGTATATCTCAGTGAAAAGTGTAATTTATTTCTCAGTAAATGTGTTTACAATGGAAGTGTTAACATGAAACAGATGTTTCTATACGGGAAGATTTCAACTGACAGAGAGCTCGTCTAGAGGAATCCTAGTGAATTTCAGATGCATTGGGAAGACGATTCACCAAATTCCTATTTAAGATGGCCCAAGACCATATTACCTTAGGTTTCTGAGAGTTGCAGGATAGAAAAGGAAGTCCTAGAGCTTTGATCCCCCCTCCATCAATAATTTCCCCCCATAATGCCATTTTTTCTTTTTTGCATGCAATTAATAATTATAAATATTTTATTCTACCACAACTGCAGAAAATAAGACTGTAGCGATGCTTCTTTCACTGACAATTGATCTACGTGGTGCAATTTCCTTTAATCCTTAGAGTTAGACCCATGGAGATAATTATCTACACATTTAAGGGCTTTTCAACTGTATCCTAATTTTACAAAAACAGTGTGATTCATAATAAACACATTCCCAAATGCTTTCTGCCTCCGACTGCCAATCAAAAATGGTGAGTTCAATTTACATTGACCTCTGAATAACCTACAAGTTAAGTTCTAAAGGTCTTCAACCCTGCCTCAGTCTCCATCAGGAAGTGATGTCTTCTGAAAATGTTCTTTGAAAGACAGCATCTAAAGTGACCCAGGAGTCAAAATTCCATCCTGCCCCTATTCAAGAGAACCCCATTCACCCTTTTAGGGTTCCATCCATCTTCATTTGCTTTCATTTGCTGTCATTTCCTCTAACTTTCCAATTCCAGGACAGAAGGATGTTATTATTTCTTCTCCACTCTTCTTCATTTTAGAACATTTACAAGCTTTCCTCCAACAGTTTGTATTTTTAAATAAACACATTTTTATTATAATCAATTGTTCTATGATTTCTATGCTAAAATTCAGAAATTTAGAGTAACATCATAGGGATGGAGAAAATTTTATAAACCATGTTTATCTCATTTTTGATAGAGAAATCCTAGAGCTTAAGATGCAACCAACGAATAATTAGCCAACCAACACAGTAAAATCGTGCCAATTCAAATAGCATCAAAGGACTCCAGAGCAGGAGATAGAAGCTTAAAATGTGTATGTTTTTCTATAGCATTATTACTCATTATTGGTTTCCCTGGCAATTGTTATTTTCATTTTAAAGCTGTTTTTTTAAAATACTTATTCTAACTTGTTTCACAGGATTAAGTGCACACAGAACCATGTATTCTTGCTGTTCTTGGAGAAAGGATGGGATACAAATTTAATTAATTCATAGATATAACAACTCAGAAGCATCTTGGGATTTAGGGCTTGCATCTGAAGAAAGGGTGGGTTGACTGGGTGAAGAATGGTTTGTAGTGCCTTAAAAATTGGTGGACTATTGCTTTTCATTAGTGGCTCCCTACAAGAATGGTTGTAATTATTGAAATATAATTTAATTTGAGTTAAATGGGCTAAGGAATTGTTATTATTAGCTACACTTAACAAGCATGTTCTTACGAAGGGTGCGGTTTATACCTTTTATGCTTATCTTAATTAATGCCTTGTATCGTAACTTCAACAAGATTCTTTCAAGTCAAGCTTGACTTTGGCAAAATACAAATATTGTTTGTTGGTTTTTTTTTTTTTAATTCACTGGTCCATTTTATAAATCTGCTATTTCCTGCCAACTTCCATCTATGTAATAATGAGGTCCAATCCAGCTCAGCTTTTTGAGAAAAGTTGACTAGTTATCTGTTTAATTCCAGTTACTGAGCTCAAACTCTTGGTTCCTGTCCTTTGTGACTTGTAGCCTTTGTCACCTATCCATATAATCTAACTTCTGTTGGGTAGGTAGGCATTCTGAACAAATGAATAAAATACAGACATACATAAGTAATTATATTACAGTGTTGTGAGCTATTTGATTACCACTGTTTCACTAAATAAGTAATTGAATTTAATTTAATCTCTGATAATATATGTTTAACTCTGCAAAGGCACTGGAAAGGGAACACATTTATGAGCAGAGTATGATACAGATGAGAATTCAGAGGCATGGATAGAGGAGAGCATAACATTTCTAAAGCAATTTCTTAGGTCTAGATTTTTGTTTATTCGTTCAGTTGCCTCCGACTCTTCGTGACCTCATGGACCAGCCCACGCCAGAGCTTCCTGTCGGTTGTCGCCACCCCCAGCTCCCCCAAGGTCGAGTCTGTCACCTCTGGAATATCATCCATCCATCTTGCCCTTGGTCGGCCCCTCTTCCTTTTGCCTTCCACTCTCCCTAGCATCAACATCTTCTCCAGGATGTCCTGTCTTCTCATTATGTGGCCAAAGTATTTCAGTTTTGCCTTTAATATTCCCTCAAGTGAGCAGTCTGGCTTTATTTCCTGGATTATGGACTGGTTTGATCTTCTTGCAGTTAAATAGTGGATTGCAGGTATAGCAAAGACTTCAGAGCTAACAGTTGATAAGCATGCAGATGATTTAGGAAACTGGATTGTTTATTTATAATTTATAAATTGAATTGTTCACTCTGTTTCTACTTCTGAACTAAATGGAATAGTGTGCATCAGGAATGAAAAGAACTTGAGAATAAAGTCCTCCTTTTTTGAATATGAGCCATAGACTGGCTTGCATTTCAGTAGGAAATTAGAATATATAGTGGGTATTCAAAATATATAGCATGTCTTTTTTTAATACCACCATTGTTGGTATTTAATTATGTTCTGAGATAGCTTAGCCTGTCATAACTGATTTTCTGTATTCTTTCTGATGAGGTACTTGTAACAGTGGATGTCTTAATATTGACCAAGTAGTGAAAATTACAAAGGAGTTGTCAAAAGCAAACTCTAGATAATTATAAAATAAATTACATTTTCTCAGTATCAAGGTAATCTTGAAGTTCTCACACTCCTAAATACATGTGTCTTACATAAAACAGATATATGTCTTTGCAGTAAGTTTTATGTTATTCATGCACTATGAAATCTTGTAATTAAAAGGAGGAAATAGGAATGCAATTCCAAGAATAAATCCTAGACATGGAGGCTTTAAGGGGAAAAAAATCAGGAAATAGTTTAGCACTTTTTTAACAGAAAAAAATTATAAAATATTTTTCCTTTTGAAATTATGAGTTGATTCACTCTGCTACATTTTTTTTAACTTGAAAAATAATGACAGAATTTGACAATAAAGCTAGTAAGAAAGGAACTCTCTCTGTGTATTTCTAACATTAAGTCCTTCTATTCACACAGAACGCTTTCTGATCTTGCCTAAGCAAGTGGGTCAGGCAAATGAAGAACAGCTGAATTGGAAGACAAATATGAAGCCCCACTGCCACAGAAAGCCTTCCACACAGCCCCTGGGAACTCCTCCAAGTTGCAGTAAATTATAATTTTTAACGTGCAAGAAGACATAAAACACATATAAGGCAAGTAATATTAACTGTACTTAACTGAATACAGTCTATTAAAATTACTTCATCTTTAATCACAGTTTTGTTCCATTCTTAAAAAAATTGTTGTCCCTAATCCTAACTTGATGCTCAGAGAAAACCTGTCATGAGTAAGGATGGTGAGCAGGGGGCTCCCATCCAGACTGTTAAGCGCATGCGTAGCACTGAGGAATTGGGCAGCCATTCAAAGAGACACAGATTGGGACCGCCTTAACCTTTGGGGTTTATATGTCTGGGTTTTTCCCACGCTTCTTCAGTTTGTTAGGATTCCTGTTATGTACAAGCAATAAAACATTAGAGACCAGTTCCTTGTCTCAGCGTGGTTCCTGGCTGTTAGGACAAAACCCTCTGCAAACCTCTGGATCAAATAAAGTAGGTGTTAAAATCAGGCCCTGCAGTGAACTTTTGTTTCCGTGTTTAGACGAGCTGCAATCCAGGGCCTGAATGTGGACATGAAGTTAACTTTTCTGATAAAATTACTGGAGAAGAGCCCGGGCTGAGAAATGATGGGAAACAGTGTTACTAGGGTGTCTTTGGGTAAATGGAAGTTTGTAATTCCTAGAAGTCCCATGACACCCATTCTGAGTGTTTCCCTGGCATCGTCTCAAAATTCCAAATATGATAGGTTGTCTGTTCCAGTTCAGAAGTTTGGGTTTTATGGACTATTTACTCAAAAAGCAATGTGAAAATCTGGAACTGGAATTGATGGATCTTTCAAACCCTGATCTCAGTTAAATTCCAGTTGTTCTGCAAACAAATAAGCATCAGTGATATTGCCCTAAAACTTGCTGTAAGATGAAGATAATGTAATATTTGGGATAACTATCCCTGATTAAGCAATATACAATTGGAATTTTATTTATTTATTTTTTATTTATCCAATTTATATGGCTGCTCATCTCAATGAGTGACTCTGGGTGGCGAACAAAATTAAAATGAAATAAAAACAATTACAAACATTATAAAAGTTAAAATATAAGCAGCCAAGAAACAACAACCCAAATCACTAATACAACCAAGAAGCAGGTCCCTTCCCACACTTGAGGCCCCAGATTTGGGCACAGAACAAGGTCTTCAGGGCCTTCAAAAGCCCAGCGGGGTCAGGGACAACCTGATCTCTGGAGGTAGAACTTCCCTAAGTTGGGCACTATGGCAGAAAAGGCCCTGCCAACCAGCATTCTTTAGCTGATGGGACCCGCAGCATGCCCATCCTGCCTGGTGGGATTGGACCGGTAGAAACAACTGGTGAGAGACAGTCCCTCAAGTAACTCAGTCCTAAGCCATGAAGGGCTTTAAAGGTGACAACCAGGATCTTGACTGGAACCAAGAGGCATACTGGCAACCAATGCAGTTCATGGAGTAGTGGTGTTACATGTGCCGAGTAACTGCTGCCATTTACTACCCGTGTTGCTGCATTCTGCTCCAGTTGAAGCTTCCAAATGCTCTTGAAAGGCAGCCCCAAGTAGATCACATTGCAATAATCCAGACAAGAGAAATGAGGGCATGAATGACAGCGAGTAGGGCCTCCTAGTCCAGGAATGGGTGCAGTTGGTGCACAACCCAAAGGTGTACAAAGGCCCTCCTAGCCATGGCTGCCATCTGCCCTTCGAGCAGGAGCCATGAGTCCGGGGTAACCCCCAGATTATGCACTGGGTCTGTCTGAGGCAATGCCACCCCATCCAAGACCAACAATGGAAGGTTCCGGGCACCAGAAGGTACAAATACCCAGAGCCTTCTAACTTGTACAAATACCCAAAGCCTTCTAACTTTCCTAGCAATATGGTAGCAAAAGGCTAAGTGGAAGGTTTTTTGTCTTGTTTTTTTACTTAACTTGCAAAGTGGGGATAAATCCTTTATTAACTGCATGGTGGCAGGAGATAGCCAAACAGACAGACAGACACACATACACACAAGTAAAAGTATTCTCCCAGAAAATAGTAACTGAATTAGGAAGAGCATAAATACTACCTTTGTTGTTACTTTTAGTTTCCCGGTAGACACATTACTTCCTCAGCACAGCTTCAATAAAAACAATTGCTTTTCAGAAGTATTATGACAGTGTATTTTCTTGCCCAAGAAAACAACACATTTGTGCTGTTTTCCCAGTAACAACTGACATTTTTCCTAGGATATTTTTCAGAGTTTTCAGTTTAGCCTAACTCTGAAGAACCAACCTGGTTTAGCTTTTTTCAAAATTGGTAAAAAAACCCATCACTTATTTGGTTAGTTTTTTGGATAGAAGAGCACCAGAGCACTAAGGATGTGTCATCAGGTATTGAGCACAAATTTAAGGAAGCCTTTTACCTTAATGTTCTTATGAATAAACAATCCAGACTAGCACAGGCTGCTCAGCTGTGACACACATGCGAGTTTAAAAGGACAAATGACATGGATTGCTCCATGGTTGTTCAGATTAGGTATCTATTGAATGGACTAGAAATAAACAATTTTCACACCTGCCAAGGACAGATTAATTTCCCTGCTAAATGTACTTTTAAAATGGCCAATTAGTTTTAGTTAAACAACTTTCACTGGGAAGGGAGAAAGTGATAGTATTATCACCAGCCCTCATTGTGTGAATGAATAGTTTTGTGTTAGAAGTAATGCATGTCTGAGACATTTCACTGGACTCCTGCTGTACACAGAACAAAATGCCATTCTCCTGATATCAATTTTAACAGAAGCATGGACAAATCTTATATAAAGGAAAAGATACTAAGCTGTGAGATATTATGGTCTGTACTGCTTATCAAACGTGCTCTTGATCAAAAGGAAAAATCCTTTTTGAATTGTACATGTATTATTATATTTGTATATTTCTCTTGAACGGAAAAAGAAGCCGTTAGTTATACTGAATTTGAAAAACAGGATTAAGTAAAGTCATGACCTTGGCTACTAACAACTGAAATATCACTACCACTCATGGAACATCTAAAAACTAAAAGTCAGGGCCCAAGGGTTATTCTTATGACAGGTTAGTAAACACAGCTGAAAAGATAGTTAATAAACACCAACTAAACCCTTCAATTACAGCAATAAATTGTTCAATTGGTTAAATGTCCACAGTTTTTGCTCCAAACCCTGGAGTGAACTGTTTAATCAATAAACTGTTGCATTACTTGACAAACAGATATTGGCAGTCTTTGGCTGACATGAAGCGGCCTCTTAAGAATTAGTCCTTGGTTGGCTGGCCAATAGTTTCCTTAGGACTTGAAAGTGGAAAAAAATGAACTTTTAACCCAAACTAAAAGCAAAAGTAAACTAGAATATCATTCTCAAAACACAAGGATTCTTTTCTGAAAAACAAAAACAAAAACCACACGGGTTTTCCGTTCTAAAGTAACTTTTCATGTGGGCTATCTCATAAATACTTTTGCCACAGAAAGCTCTAGCTCTGTAGCCAGCTGTCCTGGATGTCAGTAAGTGAGAAAGTGGGATACATACATAATAATATAGCACATAAAATTAGACTAGCAAATATTCATTATTTTTATAGTGGATTTTTTTTTCTAATTCAAATTCACTTTTTGGCAAGAAAAAAAAATCACATGGTATCCACATGTGTAATCTCTTCCAGCACAGCCTAATATGGCTGTTATACTTCCTGTTCTATATAGGTTATAATATGTATATTATATACAACGTATATAATATAAATATATCAATGTATCAATCTCTCTCTCTCTATATATATATATAGTGGCATAGGAGTCTTATCCTACAGTGAACAACTTTGTGTGATGCCATCTGGACTTCTATTCTGCAGACTTTTAAATACACAGTTCATAACCTTTGTACTCCAGACAGTCTTTAGCATTAATTCTATGGCTATGCGAGTTTAAGATTTCATGTGTACTTTCCACCCAGGCAAACCATTGTAAATATTTGGAAATACACTGAAACTGATAAAGTTCTCATAAAAGTGTCAGTAAAGAAACTTCTTTTCACCTGAAACAGTTTTCACAGTCAATCTAAACTTTGCTCTTTGCAATCAAAAGATGATTCTTACACAAGATAGTATTGAAAGCAAAAAAAGTAGTATTTTTAAATTCCAGTGGGCTTAAAGGAGATCTTTGGATATTGATATGTATTGACAAATTCACTGGAGTGCCTTGATGTCTTGCCCAAGAGGAAAGACACTTCAACTGCTCCTAGTTACCCCATCCTGCTGGTATCCTCTGAGGTACAGGTAATCCTCGCTTAACAACTACAATTGAGACTGGAATTTTGGTTGCTAAGCAAAGTGATCCTTAAGTGAATCTGACGCAATTTTACAACCTTTTTTGTGGCAGTTGTTAAGCAAACCATGTGATCATTAAGCAAATCATGCAGTTCCCCATTGATTTTGCTTGCTAGAAGCCAGCTGGAAAGGGTGAAAATGGCGACCACTTGATCACAGGACGCTGTGATGGTCATAAATGTGAACTGGTTGCCAAGCGCCCAAATTGTGATCACATGGCCGCGTGGATGCTATGATGGTCGTAAATGTGAGAACCAGTTGTAAGTTGTTTTTTTCCAGCACCACTGTAAGTCCAAACCATCACTAAACAAATGGTTGTTAAGTGACAACTACCTGTAGTTATTTATAGGTAGTTTCTGGAGTGGCTGCCAGTGTGGGCATTGTGAGCCACTACTACCACTATCCATTTATCATAAAGCAAGCCAATGTGAATGCTTCTGGTCACCCTAGCTCCCAGGGATGCTACAATATTCCTCTTTTCTCAAGCATTTTTAATAACACATTTTTATTTCAAGTGTGCACATTACTGAAGTTTAATGGCTTCTTTATATTGGTATTTAAGGTAGGTTTAGACAATCTTCAGAACACAGAATCTGGCAGAGGAGGAGTTGGGGCACCCTCTCAATGGAACAGATTTTCATTTGTCTATCTCTGGATCCAACCCATTGACTTCTTTAATTTGGGCCATGCCTTTTCGGTTCTCCTTATTTTATACTCTTCTTTTCTGTAAATGTTTCATATCCAAAGGGATTTACAAAACATATAAAAACAAATCAACAATCAAATCAGAAGAGCAATCCCACAATTTAAAACCCTAGTACAGCAACATTAGACTGGGGTGTCTTTATAAGTAGTAGACCACTAAGCATTACTTTATTTATTGTAATTTTAATATGCCCAATAAGTATGTTGGGTGAATTAAAGTATTAAGAAAACAAAAAATAAGTATGATAAAATATAAAAATATTTCAGTGAGTAGCATGGAAAATAATAGAAAATATAAATATAAAAATACCAATATAAAGAAGCCATTAAACTTCAGTAACACTTGAAATAAAAATGTGTTATTAAAATGCTGAGAAAAGAAGAATATCATAGCATCCCTGGAAGCTAGGCTGACCAGAAGCATTCACACTGGCTTGCTCTATGATAAATGGATAGTGGTAGTGGTGACTCACAATGCCTACACTGGCAGTCACTCCAAAAATAGACAATCTCCTCCTCTTCATCATCCAGTTTATTATGGCCACCCATTCCAGTAGACTCTCGGCAGCTTACAAAATTCAAGGAAACAATAAAAACAGTTAAAAACACAAAACAATACAGATGGTGTGGACTAAAAATAGCCATAACAGTAACAATAAACCACAACAGCGCCCCCAGAGCCAGATCTTAAGGGCTTTCTGGAACCCACAGAGAGCAGGCACTGTCTGTGTTTCTACAGTGGGGGATGCTGTTCCAGATGCTGGGGGCTGCAACAGAGAAGACATACTTCCTTGGTCCCATAAGGGCGCCCACTCTGCCAGAACATACCAGGCGAGCAGAAACATTTGGAGACAGGTCACCGTGGGGCTAACCATTTTGTAAGCAAGTTGATGACCATGTTCTCAAAATTCCAAATATGTCATTGACCCCAAAAGATTGGAAGCCTCAGTACCAAAGGATGCATTCCAAATTCCATTTTTAAGTTTCATTCCACTTTAAATGATTCTTGTACCACCCATTCCATCTTGGTGTTTACAGAGAAGAGGCCTCTGAAGCAAACGTTCAGGCTTAGGTTGGTATCTAGGGAAGAAAGTGATTTCTGAAGTATTGTACGTTCAATTGTTTGTTACAGTCTTTAAACTGAATTCAGAAACAAAGAAATAACCATGGATGCTGGAACACAGTTGGTGGCATGTTTCACATGATAGATTTCAGGCAGCACTGTGATATCTATGTTTGGTACCAATTTCAGTTTCCAAACTGTCTTTTAAAAGATTATTCCACTTAAAGAGCACTGCTATAATCTATGCTGGAAACAGGGCACGAATGGCCCAAAGCCATCCAATTTCATGTAATTAACCTAGTTCATCTTGTAATGATTGGCAACTATACTAGAGAAGAAATGGGAAAGCCATCAGTGGAACTAATATCTAAACCACACATTCTGGTTTTCTAGAGCCAACCCATTCATTCTGTTGGTGTATAGCCCTTTGCAACATAAAAATGCTCTGGAACATTTTCATAAAATCAAAACACGACAGAGAAAAAAGCATCAAAGTCTAGATTTAGAAAAACAAGCATAAATAACCACTGTGTTTTATGATGATATTGTCTCTCTTTTTTTTTCATCAGCCATTAGACCACAAAGCTGAAATCCTGATTAATTTTATCTACTGCAGGAAAAGAATGGGAAATTTTTATAAACTGGATGGAGAAACACCGGTCCAACGTTTTCACCCAACAGAAATTTATTTATTTAATTTTTAATGCTGCCTTTATTATTTTTATAAAGAGCTAGTTTATATTTAAGGTAGGAGAGTTTGTGCTCAAAGAGCCCTTTCAGTGCACAAAATATTCTTCTCCACTTCTTTTGCAGACTGAATACTTGGGATCCAACTCAAATCCTATTAATTGCAAAGGAATCTTTATTCTATTTTATTTTAGTTAATAAAATAATTTAATTCTAAGACTAGGCTGACTGAATTTGTTTTTAGTATTTTATACTGTCCTTCTGTAAACAAAACAAAACAAAACCCATACCTACACCAAAGCAATGTACAAGTACAATGTACAAAAATTCCTCACCCCATCGAGAAGCATCCTAAAACTTTAAAAACAATAATAAGGACATAGTAAAAAGAGGTGTCAACACTTTTCCTAAAAGCAGACAAAGAGAGCCAGCTGTAATTCTAATGGGGATATTTTCCAGCCAGAGAACAACATCAAAGAAAGCTTTTTCTCTGTACCTAGGAACAGGGCTATGCAAGTGATGGCATCTTCAGAAGGGTCTTCCTGCAGATATTAATACTTGGGTTGATTCATCACGAGAGCCAGACATGTGGAGTTTTTAATCTTAAAATACCTTAAAATGAACAATTACCAACCAGTGTAGACTTGTCAACATAGGAGTGAAGTGTTTTTGTACCAGATGAAGATTTTGGCAGCTCTTTGGAAGTAAGTCTACACATAGCAAATAGCACACAGCAGTAGTCTAAGTATGATGTGACAAAGCTACAGATAATTGTTACTGAACCTGTTAGATTCAGGAAATGTTGCACTGACATATGAAATATACTTATGTAAACATACTACTTGCTAGGACTGCCACCTGAACTTCCTGGAAATTATTTGAATCAAGGAGCTTTCCAGCATTATAAACCAGATTTTGCTGACCGCAAATGTTTCTTGGACAGCCAGTTTGGTGTAGTGGTTAAGGCATCAGGCTAGAAAGTCCAGACCACCTTAGGCACAGAGCCAGTTGGGGGACATTGGGCCAGTCACTCTCCCTCAGCTCTAGGAAGGAGGCAATGGCAAACCACAAAAGGCACAAACAAACAAACAAATCCAAACAAACCCCAAAACAAAAGCCCCACATTTTCTAGAGCCAACAATTTCAGCCCAACAAAGGCAGACTTCACAGTGACCAACAGAAGCTCACCTTGTTCATTCTCATCCAGCCTTTTAGTGAAGCCAGATAGTATCAAGGACATCCTTTATGTTAAAAAGTAAAAATGAATGAAATGAGCTTTATTTCTAGAAAGACTCAATATTTGTTTGAAGCAGTGTCTTGGGAAAGGGAAGGAACTGGACTGAGTCTGTTCATGATATCTTCTTTCCTTCCCTAAGAATGTTACCTGGCATCTTTAATACTCTTGTTATTTTGTTGTTTATTCGTTTAGTCACTTCCGACTCTTCGTGACTTCATGGACCAGCCCACGCCAGAGCTTCCTGTCGGTCGTCAACACCCCCAGCTCCCCCAGGGACGAGTCCGTCACCTCTAGAATATCATCCATCCATCTTGCCCTTGGTCGGCCCCTCTTCCTTTTGCCTTCCACTCTCCCCAGCATCAGCATCTTCTCCAGGGTGTCCTGTCTTCTCATTATGTGGCCAAAGTATTTCAGTTTTGCCTTTAATATCATTCCCTCAAGTGAGCAGTCTGGCTTTATTTCCTTGTTATTTAGCCACCAGCAAAACTACTTTTTCACACTGTTCTGAAGAACTGCTAACTTTAATACTTCTAATATTTTATTATTTTGATTTTAGTGTGGGTTAGTTTGCATGCCTTCCTTTAATGATTTAATTTTTAATATTACTATTATATCTCCTGATTTTATTAGCATCCTTAGTACATACATTTATCTACCAGATGTAATAAAATAATGTAATAATTTTAAAATGGACATTTTTTATTATAATCTTAGTGTGTAAATTTATAAATATTAACAGCGAATATGTCAGATAAATATCAGTTTTCACAATGACAATGTAATGGCTTTTAATCATGTTCTGGAAATGTGCAAAGTTTTCAAGCTACTATAAAAAAAAAGCATAGCATTCCATCACCCTGCTTCACTCACTGACATCTACAGTGACTGCCTACAGAAAATATGTACCTAACATTTTCCCCCTTTTTTGCCCCTTGAAATGTGAAAAAAGGTATGTAAGCTATCTCAAACAGCTTCATTCTGCATCAGCACCTGCTCAGGCAACAGTCAATTAAACAAGCAAAACAACAGCTGGATAAGTCAGAGCAGCTCCCCTATGAACTTCAAGACTTATACACAGGAGACCCCACCACACTGTCCCTTTTTCTTTACTTGAAAATAGCAGGTCTTAGTAACTTGATGCCTCCTGTATGTGTTTGAAGGAACTGTGAAAGACTTCCTAAATCACTGCTGTGGTTTCTCTCTCTTCCTCACAATATGACAGCCTTTCAACCTGCATTGTCTGCAGGGGCAACAGAGCTCACCCCAATCTATACTAGCAACATTTGCTTTAGGAATGCAGGTTCAACAGAAGGATTTATTGTTAACTCAGCCGCAGGGTAGTCAAATTTCTCTTGTGATATACGCCAGCATGTTTTTAAGTTCACTGTGTAATTTCAGTTTTGTTGCTCTTTTGCCTTTAGATAGAATGCATTAAATGAAATGAAATGAAAATTAAACTGAGCTATTTAGCATAAACTATTTCAGATTAAATTATATTGTCATAAATACTCAACAAAAATTTCAACCAGTTTTTGTCTATTTGATATATGCTACTGTTCTGACAATCACTGCAATACTGTCAATTTATTAGTGTTACTGTACAGGCTACAGTTTCTATAAACAGTTCTATCAACAGCAAATCTGTCACCCATGTAGCCAGACTTGTCATTTTTGATGCAGTATTTTACAAGCCTCAAACAAGTTAAAAAGTTCAGGGAAAGCAAAATGCATTTCCTTGTACATTAATGGATCAGTTAAGATAATGTGTGATGAGATGGTAATTTTTCCTCTCAGTGAGAATGTGAATGGAATAAAGCATCTATTTTTGTCACTCCAGATTCACTATAAATATTCTGCATGACCCATGGATATTATGAAGGAACTTTTATACAATCACAGACAAGAATGAAATGAAAGAGCCAGAGAGCAAACTGCCTGAGACAGAAAGGGATCTTACACTTCACTTTCAGCTTTACTAAGGTTGTGAAAAAGGCATGTTGTTTTATCAAAACGTTGAAATTGAGAAACGTGGGCAAATAATATGAAAGGTATTCTGTATTAAGTCAACCCTCTCCAATGAACTGCTTTCAAATGTGTTGGTCTTCACCTTCCAGATTTATCATCTATCACAGCTATAAACATTGAAGTTCAAAAAACCTGGAAAGGTTCATGAAATGAGAGCCAGTTTGGTGTAGAGGTTAAGGCGCCAATCTAAAAAACGGGAGCCTGTGAGTTCTACTTCTATCTTAAGCACAAACCCATCTGGGTCACTCTGTCTCAGTCTTAGGAAGAAAGCAAAGGCAAACCACTTCCAAAAATGTTGAGTCGGAGGCAAGAATGACCTGAAGGCACACACACATACGTTATATTCTATTGGGCTGAGGATATTCCTCAAGGATGACTTCATACCAGATTGCCTGTGCTAACAGTGCTCATGATGGCATTTGGTTCCTTAATCAGCTGTGTAATATAAACAGTATTGCTTTCCACAGGTAGTCCTCATTTAACAACCACAATTGGGACCGGCAACTCAGTTGTTAAGCAAAGCGGTTGCTAAGTGACTATGCTTATGATCTTACTTCAGCATTCCTTTGCTTTATAGACATATGAAGGTCATAAATGCAAGGATTGGTTGCAAAGTTACTTTTTCATCACTGTCATAACTTCAAACAGTTGCTATCTGAGGTAGTCGCTAAATGAGGACTACCTGTATGGGCAAAATAAAAATCATATCATACATATCTGTTACTAAGTTTATGTTACAGGTAAAATTTGATGAATGCTGATGTTTTAGCATACAAACCAGTTCATCATCTAGCTTTGCCTCGGGGGGAAAAAAGAGAGAAAGGAATTGTGTGATATTGTCTTAGAAGTTCTGTACCAAAGCCAAAAATAGATTCCCAATTATTCATCCTTTCCTTAAATTCATTGGGTACCTTTGCTACACTGGTAAGTGATCCTGTTTCAGTGTATGCCAAAAGACCAGAATCAGTAAGAGACAACTATATACTGTTAAGATCAGCAGCACAAATTTTAACACAGCTGAATTTCATCTAGTGAGCATAATTCTATAAAGATAAGGTGAGCCTAATTTTAATGTAATTAACAAGATTTAAATACAGTACATAGGAAATATGACATTCCACTGATTTCCAAGGAACTTCTTTTTTCAAGGACTTCTTATGGATTGCACCAAGCATATTTGGACTACTTAAGAAGATTTGGTCTGTGTGTGTATGTGTACATACTGTAGACAGATACTACAAGAAGTGAAAGTGCCTTTTGTGTGTCCACAGATATACTCAATGGTCTTTGAAGTGGTCATATCTAGTCTTCAAGAAACAGTGGTGCATCAAATTTGGATGAGCACTTAAGCATCCCTATGAATGATTCACACAACCCCAGCAGCTTTAGATAGGATGAAAGGCACAATAGTGCCTAACAAATGAAAATAAAATAAAAAAGGTTCAAACTTGGTTGTTCATATGCAGAAATCAAATTACTCAAGAGAGAAAATGAATTCCTAAGTATTCAAAATAAATCTTTATAATAAATCTTTATATAACAGATTTATTATATCCTATTGCCTCAGAATCTCTCCTAAACACGGTTATTATTAGTTTTATGGGGGTGGGGGGTTGCCTGCCGTATCCTTCTAACCTGTAGGCATTCAATAAAACATGTTTCTCTACTGATCAAACTCCTTGCTGACCAAACATACCTTACAGCTGGGTTCACTGTTCCAACAAAAACACCTTGTCTACTTCAAGGATATTTCTGTCAGCTCAGCTGAATCTACCATAAAATTGGTAGACCAGAATGAGGATAGGAACCGTGAATGTGAAGTATAGAAATATTCTTATTCTGTCAACAGTACCTTACAAAAAGATACTGAGAGCAAGGGAGAAATCCATTCATGCAATCAAAGCTTAATTTGTTATTCATGTGTTTGCTATTTTCATGAATGCTTGTGCATCAAAAGCTTTTACATTCTTTAGATACAAGGGATAATTAGAAAATTACAATAGCATTATACACTGTAATTCATAATTTCAAAATGTGCAAAATTGATGTACAGCTTTATGTCATTTAGGCATACATTAATTTTATTTCTTTCCAAGGAAATGGTTTTGGATGAGTACATTAGATTTCCTATAGAAGAACAGATATAAGTTTTAAAGAAACTTTATTAAATGTATTATTTATTTCTTGGGTTTAAATACCATTCCAATTGCAACTGATGCTGCAATTATATATACAATAACTGCAAATGAACTTTCAAATGACTGAAACCAAGAGATTTGTAAAACCCTGGTACTTCCAAATGTAAGCATTCTTTTATAAAACTTTTCTAGAGCAGCTAAAATTCCATATGAATTTTTTTGGGTGTGTGTGTGGGGGGTTCTTTTGAGTCAGTCTTGGCTCCTAGCGACTGCCTGGACAAGTCCTTGCAATTTTCTTGGCAAGATTTTGGAAGCGGTATGCCATTGCATGCTTCCTAGGGCTGTGACTAACTGGCCCAAGGTCACCCGGCTAGCTTTGCGCCCAAAGTGGGACTAGAACTCACAGTGCCCCAGTTTCTAGCCTGATGCCTTAACCACTACTCCAAACTGGCTCTCATGAAAATATTAGGTATGTATATAATTATGAATTGCCAAGTTTTCTTTAAACAGCAATCAAGTGTTAAATTTCAACACTGAAAATTAATCATCTATCATTTGCAGCTATTGCATATGAAATATTAAGCTTACCTTCTTGAAAACCGAGTAAATGTACAGGAATAATTATTTGGCCTATCACATAATTAAAGAAAACTTAGTTAACTTGGGTGGAAATTTTATAGCCTACCAGCACTCCTGATACTGGAATACCTAAGTTTCTTGCCTTTAGTGTCAATGGAAATAGAATTTTTAAAAGCATGATTTTTTTTAAAAAAGAAAATCTAAAAAATAGAAAAAATACCTCCCAGAATCCCACTCCCTCAGGATTGCTCTACAGTATAGGTAAAGGTATCTGGACTTGATGATTAATTTAACTAAAACAACTCACATATGAATAAGGCAACCTTTCCCCAAGCTAAAAATCCTGGAAATTCTAATCCAACACTCATAATAAGATTTGGAAGGTGGAATACAGCAACACCAATGAGAAAATGACTTCCTTCTTTTAAAAATCATACTGCAGCAAACACTATCTCATTTACAAAAGAATTACTCACATACAAAAGAATTTCTTCTGAGGTGTAGCTTCTATTCAGTTTTTAAAATACTTCTTTCCCAGACCTATTGTCTGACAATAGACAATCTGAGCTGTTATTGACAGCTTTTCTTTATCAAAAGTGTTTTAAGTCAATTTACTTAAGCAGTTGATTAAATCTCACAACCCTAATATTAATCTATGCTTTGTGTGAAATGTAATAGGAAGTATCAAAATCTATCCATTGCAAAAAACAGCATAATGCATTCATACATTTAGCCAGTCACTTGGTTCTCATAGGTAACCAGAAATTTTACAAGTGATTTTCTGTGTAGCAGAATTTTTTATTTTATTTTTAAATATTCAGTAGACTGTGAAGATGATATAGCTGGTATTTCCACATGTACCACAGGGGGTGTGGTTTTGGTGAGCAAGCACAGAAATGCAAGTTATTAGTGAGAAGTCCTTGGTGAGGAGTCCTTGCTTCTTTTCTTTTGGAGTTATTAGTGAATTTTTCTGCAGGCGAGTAACTTTAGTAGGCTAATGTATAAGGATATCATGTAAGAGCACAATGTGCACTGAACTATCAGGTATTTGCCATTCAGTTTCTGTGTAATTTATTCAAACCACTCCACGGGAAAAATAGACTTATCACTGAAATGAATGTAAAGCATATTTCAATATCTGAGTTATAACTACTATGCTTTGCAAAAAGTTGCTTACTCCAAAAAGGAACAGCATGTTGGATATCTATGTAGGAGTTATTAGTAACAACAAAACCAAAACAAAAAGCAATACAATATATACCAAGACTGCGTTCCAAACATTTGTGACTTAGCTTGCATCATCTCAGTTTTATACTTTAAATGCATTCACAAAACAGTAGTTTCCTATTAAAAATCAAATTTCAATTGACACTTGCACTGCTCAAAACTAAAGTGAAAAAGAACTTAAAACTGCTCAAATTTTTAGTACATAATTTGTGCCCTTCTCTAGGACTTTCCAATATTACTGATTTTTTGGCTTCATCAACTATAAAACAATACTTTAGATAGAGGATTTCTTTTAAGTGATTCTCAGTATTAAAATAAAGGAAATTAATTTTTTTTATTATTAAAGTATTTAAATTAAATTAAAACACATTTATTCCTATTTCATTTTATTGCAGAAACCCAAACATTATCTTTTGAGTATGTATGTGCACACACGCACACACACACACACAGATTTAATGATCTTTGCTTTCTTTTAAAAACAGCCTGGTAGCACAATTTAATTCCCTATACATCCCACTGTATTCCACGGACTTTATTCTCCTGTTGGTGTGCATAACACTGTAATCTAGGAGAAGAAAATATTCAAGCATTGGATTAAAGGTGTCACTCAGGACAGTAGGAAGCTATTAGTCTTTCACATGCTTTATCAAATGTTACAGAAAAATCACATTTCTTTCTCCTTCCTTCCTTCCTTCCTTCCTTCCTTCCTTCCTTCCTTCCTTCCTTCCTTCCTTCCTTCCTTTTCCCTGATGGGTAAGTTTTAAATAAATGCATGAATACTTACTTTTCCCCCCTACAAAATGCTTCAAAACAATATTTGAGCTCCAGTTCATTGAGAAGTGCACAGCTGAGAAATGTTTTCTCTCCTCACAGCACAGGGGCCACTCTCTCTCCAGACACTCTAAAATGTGGGTCCTAAAGTCTCCTGTGTCAATAGCAATATAAGAAAGGGTCACATGACATGGCCCTTTGCCCCCCCCCCTTAACAGTGTGTCAGTGGTCATGGCCAATGATTACGGCAGGGAAGTTGCAAACTGATGAAAAATGTTGATCTCTATCCCAGCTATCGAAGCTCTGAGAAAGTTTATCCAGCACGCCCCCTCTCTCTCTAACAGCACAGCAGTTTAGACGGATGACTCAGTAGGACTACAGGATAATCTCAAATCTCAATCAAAAAGAACCCATTATCTCTATCTATATCCAGCTGTGAATGCATTTATTCTTGAATAATCTCCTAAAAGTCAGTGCAACTGCTTGTGTACCTTCATATCTGTCAAGGATTTAATAATTTATCAGGGTCAGACCTGGGTCCTATCTGGATGAGTCATCAGCTGCAGGCAAGACCAGTTGAAATGGTATCTGAGAAAGCAGTACTCCCAAGAAGACTACATCAATGAATTGTCCAATGGTAAATGTGGTTCAATTTAAGGAAGTGTAAATTGATGCATGTTGGGATAAAATCAAGAACTTTATGAATACAGTGATGAGGTCTTGAGTTTTCTGTAAAATGATGGAGTTTGAATTGTCAACAGCGAACCAGGAAAAAGGAGGTGTGCCTTTTCTGCCATGGCGCCTGCCTTCTGGAACATTCTTCCTCCTGATATTAGGATGGCCCTGATCCTTTTGGCTTTTCGGAAGGCCTTGAAGACCTGGCCTTGTGCCCAGGCCTGGGGCCCCAAGTGTGTGAAGGGCCCCGTTTCACAGTTATGCTAATACCAATGGCTTTTAAGATCTCTTGGCTGTATTTATATTTAATTTTTGGTATTGTTTTTATTGTTTATTTTATTATTGTTAGCCGCCCAGAGTCACTGGTTTGAGATGGGCAGCTATGTAAATTGAATGAATGAATGAATGAATGAATGAATGAATGAATGAATGAATGAATGAATATCTGAGAAATCATGGGGAAGTTTTTACCTTCTCTCAAAGTATTAGGACCAAGAGTCATCCAACAAATGCTGAGTGGAATGAGAACCAGAATACTCTTCTTCACGTAAGTGCATAATCAACCTGCAGAATTCATTATCACAATACATGGTGACTGTCACTCATTTGGATAATCTTAGGAGGGGACTGGATAAATTCAAAGAATGTAGGTTTATCAAGTGCTGCTAATCTTGAGAGTCAACGTTACCACTAGATAGATGGGCATTAGCCTGATACAGAAGGCTATTTTTATGTTCATATGGATGTGTCTAGGTGGCTACCAGAAGACAGGTTTAAGTCAACCAACTATATTTTTACTTAGCAAACAAAACTGATACAAACTACTGCAGGTCAGACTTTAACTTCTATTATCCAGGGCTGCAATCAGTCAAGCAAATTCTACTTAAACTGCTTTTGAAAAAAAAAACTGATTAGGTTCCACTGAGGAATTTATTTTTAAACATAATCTCTGTTGGCATTATACATTAGTACATTAAATAATAATAACAATCTTAATGTTGTGTGCCTTTGAGTCAGTTTTTGACTCCTGGTGACTGCCTGGACTAGGCCTTGCAGTTTTCTTGGCAAGGTTTCCCCCCCACCCCAGAAGTGGTTTTTCCTTGCCTCCTTCCTAGGGCTGAGAGAGAGTGACTGGTCCAAGGTCACCCAGCTGGCTTTGTGCCTAAGGCAGGACTAGAACTCAAAGTCTCCAAGTTTCTAGTCGTAAGATTTCTGACAATAACAAGTGAATTAAATGTTTATACAATCTTTCCAAGAAAAAAGATTCGCCCTTACAAATACTTCGAATCATCCTAGATCAGATTACCAATGCTGACCTATTCATGCAAGGGCTGATAAGGAAAATAATAATGGATTAGCAACAAAGCAATACTGATTCTGTTCCAAAACTGTCATGATTTCCATATGACATGAGACCATTGTAATACTACATTAATGACAACAGAGACACTAACTCCTGTTAGTGGGAAGAAATACCCCTACCTAAATCATTTTACCCCTATCCTCACCCCCATTTTGAATTTAGGCAATGAACGGATCAGAAAGCTAGTCTGTTCAGAACCCCTGGGATGTGGATAAATGACAAAGAAACAAATACGTTTTCTTTATGTGCATAAAACAAATACCAAATATGTTTCAAGAATCCATTTCATTATTGGAAAACACTTGGTGTTTATATATGTGGAGAGGTCTTCTTGATTATTCATTATGCAACCAAGGATTGTCTAAAAGATTATATTGCAATGCAATATAATGAAGACCTATGGGTGTGTATGTGCAAAATTAGTAACTCCTATGATGTTCCCATTCATGGCTAATGGATGATTTGATGGAAGCAGTTATGGTACAGTCAGTCAGTCAGAAAGAGAGGTTCTTGAAAGATTCTGGCACATTTGACCTTCATTTTCCTTCTTATCATTCCTTAACTGCTAAGGTGATCTGGCCAAATGCAGGCAATTTAACCCCTGTCACAAAATTATAAGATGAATTAGAGACTTCTGCTGCAAATTTATAGCTACCAAGGTCTTTGCTGATTAAATTTTCCAGACTCAAAGTAATCTCAAGTGTCAACACTTTTATTTAACTCACAGTCAACAAAGGGACAAATGAAGAAGTAGTGATGGCTGAGGCACCGTAGCACTTTTCCCTTCAAATTATCACACGATTTGATTAGTGCTATCTTCCTTTCATTCCAAGTGGCAAACAAATAAATGTTAACTTAGCTTCTCTTAAGCCTTCCCCAGAATCACTTCTTAGCAAAGAAAATAAATTTGCCAGCATGAGCCAAGGCAGTTTATACTATGTCCCATAGTTTTCAGTGCCACTCCTTTTTTCTTTTAGTATTGTCAGGCTTTGGTGTTGTTATCCATCTAACTCCCAATAAATTGCTTCTGAATTAAAAAAAAAACAATCACAAATACTTAAAATTTGGAGCAGTTTTCACTATTACAGTAATATATATTCTCAACATATCTATTCCAAATTCCACATGTAAGAAACTTCTAAACAATCCTAACTAATAGGGTACAAGCTTTTATGTTCCTCTGAACTCTTCATCGGACAAGACAGGGAAGACATGAAAAAAATAGCTGGCATAGAAATTCTGAAATCTGCATGTATTTACCAACTCAAGATGAAAAGATAAGATCAAAGACATTTAAAGTAGACTTTCCCAAGTTTGACTGTGGTTTCATGTCATACCTAGGTACTATCCCTAACATAACAAATGGCCATATCATGGCTAAGCAGAGATTTCAACATGAACTTTTCATATTCAGACACAATACTTATGGCATGTTTATCACAATGAAACTGAATGCATTTCAACTCAAAAGTCATATTACCTTAAATGGACTTTTCCGCAGGCAAATATGGAATTGCGTACAGATCTACAAAGTGTCTCGCAATGAACTCAGTAGAGATTGGTTCCAGGTAAGCAGACACTGTATGATAAACATTTTCTGTAAAATCAAATATATTTGCAGCTAAGCACAAAGTGGGAGATAGATCATGCTGGAGAAGGTCCATCTGTGTGGTCAGGAATTGGCACTGATGTGATTCCACAAAATCAACCTGAAGCTCTTCACAATCACTTTTGGTTCTCACCACCCTATATAGTTTTGGTAGCATTCACAAACTAAGCCAGCTTATTGCTGACATTTAACTTAAGATAATTTATGAACAGCATAAAAAGTATCAGTCCCAACAAAATTCCTTGAAGGATTCCACTTCTTATTCCTCTCCATTGAAAAATTACTCATCTACTCCTTTCCTTTGCTTTACAGCAATCAATGGAAAAATGGGTACTCTTATCCCATGATACTAAGTTTATTCAAAAACCTTTGAGGAGGAACTTTTTTCCCAAGTACACAGTGTCTATAGAATCACCTCCATCCATGTGCCAGTTGATATTCTCAAAACAAACAAACAAAAACCTCCAGAAAGTTGGTGAGGCAGGATTTACTTTTGCAAAATTGATGTTGATTTTCCTTCAGCAAGGGTTGTTCTCTATGTTCAGTTATTTTTTAACTGGTTACTTTTTCTACAAGTGTTTAGCTGATTGACTATCATGTATACCTCTGATGAACTCTCAGATGAAGAGGACAGAGAGCAACCATTAGATAGAAACCAGTAAAACTAGCTGAAGCACAGTCATATCGAAAGATGGGCCAAGCAGTATTCCTTGAGACAATGGAATTAATCAAGAAGACCTGCCAGATGTTAATTGCCTTCTCTCTCAGGTACCAAGGAATACCGATATTTGCAAGTATAGAAGAAAGAAAAGAAAACCAATAGAAGCTCAGATTCCAATCAAGACAGATGGCAAGAATTTATTCAGTTTCTATAGAATCTCCATACTATCCTTCAGCATCCCTTTTGCTCCTTTGTCATCTTCTGGTCCAACTGTTTCCTTGGTTGATGTGCTGCTTTGAACCTATTTAAAGAAGTTCTTATTGCTTCCCTTAACATTTTTTTTCCATTAAAATCCTTATATCCTTTTTTTTAAAATTTGTACTCATTATCATCTTACACTTTTTCTGTCAGTTTGCATTCCTTTTTGTTCTCCTCCATAGAACAGGCTTTTCATTTCCTGAAAGAAGCCTTAATTTTTAAGGCTTCCTGGACAGTACTAGAGATCCATAATGGCATTTTCCAGGCTTCGTTGACCCTTAATTATCATGTTTTTAAGTAACTTCCTTGCATTATGGAGAGATCTGTCTCTCTTATTTTCTTTTCAATCTCCTTTTTACCAATGCTCTCATTTCTGCAAACTTTTCCCTTTTCAGGTCAGTGTGTCTGCATTGGTTCTTGTTGGAAATTTTCAACTTTCTTTTTTGCTACATGTAATAGTATTATGGTTACTTGTTTTTTTTAAAAAAAGTTTTGTTTCTATTCTAAATCACCTTAACATATTTTATTTTATGCAAATGAAACTGTTTGATGGCATGAAGATATTATGACTTTATAAATCAGGAAGGAAATCACAGACCGATGTAAACTTAATAAGATTTATAACATGGTTATTGTTTGATTAATTTAATATTTCTCATAAATAAAACAATTAAAAACTGGAAATAATATTTACAGATATATATAAGTCAATCTACGTGAGAATAAAATATCTCAAAATTTAGAAGACTTCTGAAGACTAAAATACAAGAAATATTAAAATGCTGTGAAGGTTGGGATTTTGTTCACTTTTGGCCTCAGGTATAAACCAAAGTAATATTTCAACTCAGGCATGCTTGGCTACTAAATATTTTTGTAATCAACTCAGGTATTTAAGTTTAAGCTTGAGCTAACTGCAAAACCTTTTATATGTAATCAATATTGAAATAATAATTAAATCCATCTTTGAGTTTAGGGATAAGACAAAGTAGAAACAATGTCTTACCCTAGTGCTGTTTTTTGTTTTGTTTTAAAAAAAAGGCATGCATTTTCTGGATATACCTTCTCATAAGTAAACTGCACCAAAGTCAGTGGAACTTATTCTTAGGTGTATAATACTGAAACCTTAAAACTGTACAAGCAGGAAAAAATCATTAAGTTTTGCTTTCCACATAGGTCAGAGCTTATAGTGATTATATAAATGATCTGCAGCTACTACAAATGTGAATAAGCAGAGACTGCTTTTACAATGAGTTGGTTGCAAGCAGAGAGTGAAGCAGGGCACATCTTTTATGCAGGATATTTAGGAGTTTCTTCAGTCCTTTTACCAGAGTCACCAGTAACACAGCAAACTTTTAATTATGTATTAAAGATCCTACTGGACTAGTTAGAAAAGACTTGAGAAAGGGTGGAGTTTTATTAATCCAAGAATTCACCTTTCTGTCTTCTATGACATCAGACTAGGCTGGCTTACTTTCTTCATTAATGTGTTTGAGCTAAGACAATGGATCTGCCATTAAGCACCACATAGTGCAAGATAAGAAAGTCCTAAACAGATGACAATTGGTGCATTTAGTTGGATTTCAAACATTCAGTTACTTAATCATTTCTTCTTCACTCTGTGCTGCTGCCTAAACATACAGAGAATACTTGAGATGCCTTAGGCTAAGGGAATGGGATAGAGAAGGCCACAGATAGGGGCTAAGGAGCAGGCTGAAAGAGTGTGAACAGCAAATGGATCTCCTTGGAAATACTCTCTCAGGGAAATGGAAACATGCCTTAAACGCCACTGAAGAAATAGGTTAAACAAGGGCTTGGTATGTTTCTTGCAAATAGATTTTAAGAAGCAACAGTGAAAATCTATGCTATCTATCACACAATGTCTAGAAAATATGGCTTCCTCTAGTTTACCAAATGGTCCTAGTTCACTCATCAATGTGTTTATACAGGGAATTATTGCCCTTCCTGTTTTCAACCAATCCCTGCCCCGATTATTAAACAGGCATATTCACTGCCTTTGCTGGCTTTCTAACCAGCTGAAACAGCACCTATTGGGCCGCTACAAGGAGTTTTCAAGATGTCTGGAGGATAAAGATCGTTCAGTTCCACTTGAAGTTGGATGTCAATGGGCAGGTTCTGCCCAGATAACTGAAGCTGCATCTTGCAAGGTTAGCTGGGAGGAGTCTGAACCTATTGATCCTGATGAAGTAGACAGGTTTCTTTGGAATGTTAGTCAGGCCACCTTTGATTTGGGCTCCTGTTTTCATAGCTGGTAAAAGTCTTTTGAGACTTAACAAGAGGCTGGGTCAGAGTGGTGGTTAATACATCCTTGATAGGGGAAGGAGGCCCTTTCTTTGAAGAAGATAGTAGTATTCTCCCTGCTCAATAAGTCATCACTTGACCCAACATTTTTGAATAATTACTGTTTAGTCTCCAACCTTTCTAGGGAAGGCTGTTGAGAAGGTGGTCGGTCTATAACCATAAAGAGCTCTGGAGGAAATGCATTATTTGTATCACTTCCAGTCATATTTTGGATCTGGACATGGTACTGAGACCACATTGATTACTCATATGGATGACTTCTGGCAGACTAAGACAGTAGAAGTACAACTGTTCTAGTTGTACTGGGTCTCTCAGTGACTTTTGGTACCATAACTCTTACTGGAGATAAGTTGCAGGCTCAAATATGCAGTTTTCTGTTTTGTTTGTGTGTGTGTGTGTAAGTGTAAGGGAAAAAACACACAGCGCCCAACTGTAGGAAGGAGTATTAGGTATGTTCACCACCTTGACTTATTTATTAAAATAATAAAGGCGGGATAAAAATAAATAAAAATAAAATAAAATAAAATAAAATAAAATAAATTCTAACGTATTGTTTGCTTAACTGTAGTTATTGAATAAATCAAATTGGCTGAGTGCATGCTGTATACTAGTACATAAACCATGGTTTACAAATAGCAATGGCTAGGTTCACACAACATACCAAGTCACAAACAAGGAAACCACATTTTTACTCAGCATATAATGAACCCTTCCTGTGTAAAGGTCTATTTTCAGTCAATCCATGCATATACTTTTATTATTACTCATAGTGCTACCCAATCTGCACATTTATTTAGTAACAGCATTATACTAGAGAATAAAATTCCTTACCTGAATGTTCACATTATCAGTAAGGGAAAACAGGTAAAAGTACAATGAATACACAGGCTTATTATTATATAAGTAAAACTAATGATACCTCTAGAAATCAGTATAATTACAGGAAAGTTTCAAACGTTTAATTACCTGGAAAAGGAGGTGGCTCTGCATCTTCATATGTATACGTATGATACTATCTGGACTCATTTCACCTCTTGGCTAGTGTATAAACTGAGACTGTTTTGGTCACCTTGATGGATGACCGATGTCACAAATTAGGTAAAGAGAATGTAGTCCTGCCAGTTTCCCCGGATCTCTTAGCAGCTTTCAGTACCATAAAGTATTCCTTCTGGAATGTCTGGCAGAATAGGCCAAGGGCACTAGTCCATCAGATGATCATGTGGAGAAGGTACTGTAGTTCTGACGATTATTTTTTCATACTTAGGTCCTTGACTGGATGAAAAACAACAGTAAATCCAGACTAGATAGACATACTGTTGGTCAATAGAATACTGAATTCAGGAACTGAAATCCAGCCAGTTTTGGATGGGGTTGCAATAGAGCCACCATCATTGTACCTTAACTATCATTGAATTCATAGGCGATGGCTCTAACGAGGACTGCTTTTGTACAATAGTTCACTCTTTTTAAAACATTACAGCACTACAGAAACATGATCTATGGGAGACCATACTTGAAAAGTGTCCTGAATTCATATAAAATCCAGCGACAGCTAGGCTGCTGTTTCAAACAAGGGGATCATCCCCACTTGGCCTCTAACAACTAGCTGTGAATCTGGAAGGACTCTTAAGTCACAGATCTTCTCCTTCAAGGGCAGGGTCACCCCATCAAGAGACAATACGGGAGCAGTCACAGCACAAAACAGCAACTTTGTCTTGCTGGGATTCAACTCAGCCTGTTTTGTCCCATTCAGACATGTTAAAAAGCAGGGGTAGAGCCCTGAACATTGTGGCACCATGCAAGGGAATGATCACCTGGATGATCTCTCTGTCCCTCCCACTGACTGGAATCACCCACTAAGGCAGAAGTAAAGCCACTGCAGAACAGTGCCTCCAATCCCCAATCTTTGTAGGTGATCCAGAAAGATATCATGATCAATAGTATTGAAGGCTCCTGAGAGGTTTAAAAGGACCAGAAGGGATATGTTAACCCCATCCAGGTCCAGCAAAAGTCATCCACAATGATGAGTAATGTCATCTCTGTCCCAGGATAACTTAGACAAAGGGCAATAATTTTCTAGTTATCTAGGAAGACTGGATCCAGGGACAGCCATTTAAGGCTGCTGGTAAGACCTCATTCCAAAGTGAAACGTTGATGATCTCCCAGAGCCAGCCCATCAGTAACCCTAACCCCTGCAGCCTAGAGGAGCAAGGAAAGTCACAGATCCAAGCCACAAGTGTTTAATATTTGTTTTCTGATCCTATCACTCCTTTTTTCATCTGCTAAATTAATCTGATCACATACCAGATTCAAGAGATATTCCTTTTAATCACTGGCCATCCACCATATTGTTCCGTATTTAAAGTACAGGTAGCTCTCATTTAGCAACCACAACTGGGAACAACAACTCAGTCGTTAAGTGAAGCTGTCACTAAGCAAAACCACGACTATGCTTACTTCAGCTTTCCTTTCCTTTACAGACCTGCAAAGGTTGTAAATGTGAGGATTGGTCGCAAAGTTACTTTTTCATCACTGTGTAACTGTGAACGGTCGCTGTCTGAAGCAAACGCGGACTACCTGTATTCTATTATAACAGGGAATTTTTGTATTCTGAATGTAAATAAATTAATGTAAATGGTAACACCTGGCTGATCTTGTTTGGGCTCAGACACTAAGCAGAGTCAAGCCTGGCTGGCTTTTGGCTGGGAGATCATGGAATTCCAAAGCAGTAGGCTGGGCTGGGAAGCTGAACAAAACATCCTGTAAGACAATGACAAATCCTTCATACTGTGCTCAAGAAAACTGTATGAATGTCTCAATGAAGTCACCAAAAATCATCCTTAACTTGAAGATATAATTTAAATGAAACCAAGTACTTGGACTTTATAAACTAAAGACAATTGACTAATATAAAAGAGTACAGTGGTTTGTACCTTAAGATATTTTAATGTGTCTATATAAAATGTGCAAAGATTGGAAAACAAAGGAAATTAACGTCCCATTTCATTTTAAAGTTGTAAGGTATATTCTGGTAAAGTAGGAACACTGTTCTTTTAGATCATAAATAATTTTGGACAGAATTAAATGTTTGGTCTTAGTAGCAACATTGCTATTTAGACAAGGATTTTTTTATTTGGACCAAGTAAAAAAACATTACCCCCCCTCAGAAAAAACCCTGATGTGAAAGTGAACTGCATCAAAGAATTTATTCCCTCCTCCTAAATATGTGAATTTTAAAAAACTAACAAATATTTTTCTAGCATCTTTAAGAAAACCAAAAGAGGAATACATCATACATCATGGAAGCTACAAGACAAGGATATATTTGACTTCAAGCATATATCATGCTCTGAACTTTAATAAGGGCTTGATTTTGGATGATTAAACCCAGGATCAGCATCCAGCATGATAAAGCAATACTGGGGCTTAGAAATCTGCGACAGTCTACTATGGTGGAAAAAATTTAAAATGTTACAATTTTAAAAAGAAGGAATTTGTCAATGACCTGATTCTTGAGAGCAGAGTACTGGATAAGAAAGCTACAACCTACAACCTGTTTTAAATTGATTATGGATGGTTTTTATATGTTTGTATATTGGTTTTTTAACTTGTTTTAATTGGGTTGCTTTTTATGTGTTGCGAACTGCTAGAGTTGTTTAGGTGAGGATGATATGGGCAGCCATACAAATCATTGTCGTCGTCATCATCTCATGCAGCACTCCTCTGCATTAGGTTGCATGCTATTGACTACACTTATTACTACATCTATGCAAAGCACTGAAAAAGAGACCTTTGCAAAATATGTGGGCAAAAGCAAAGCACCTCCTTCAAAACATTAAAGTAACTGCCTCATCTGGAAGACTGAGCTGCTCTGAGTTTGCCCTGACTGCCTGCTGTAGTTGGAAACTTTCTGATAAATTAGTGGGAAAGGAAGACTAACAGGGCATCCATGCCTAGAAAGTCCCCAAACCTGTTTCTGTGGAGGGAGAGGAATTAGATTTAGTCTCACGGTATCTTTCCCCTCTTCACCCTTTCAAGCACCAGCTCTCTTCTGCCTTAATTAGTTTCTGTTATCTATACTTTGTTATATCTTTTGCAGTGGGCAGGTTGTGGTTAATGCTATACATTAAATCAGTGTTTAATAACTGGCTGGGGAATTCTGGGAGTTGAAGTCCAGACATCTTCAAGTTGCTATGGCTGAGAAACACTGCATTAAATTATGCTTTGAAACTGAGATTGCAAACCATGGTTTACCAAGCTGAACATTGAGTCAAACAATAGTTAGAAAAACAAATTAGGCACAAAGAAATTGACCCATGATATGGAAGAAATGAAAGGAAGTCCACAGCAAGTTTATTTCTACACTACCACAATCACATGAGTTACGGTGGCTTATATTCATTTTAAAATTAATATTCATTTTACAATTAATATAAGACACCATCAAAAACATCAATTTATTCAAAAAGCAGGAATTCAAATAATATAAAAATAATCATAACCATAACACACATCTGACAGTATCAATATATAGTATTTTGCAGTACCTGAGCCACGTGATACATAATCATTTCAAGAGCTAAGAAATTTTCCTCAACTCAGTCTCAGTCTTACAATTAACCTTTTCTCTAATATAGGCACCCTAAGCATATTACTGCACCCTATAGGAGATACCAAAGGTATCGTTTTGAGCTTTATAAAGGATTACACATTGGTGTCAATTCGTAGGTAACAACAGACCTTCTCCAGGATGATCTGTTTCCAGCCTGGCTTCTCCAGTATTGTGTATTTGTGTGGTTTTCTTGGTAAAGTACAGCAGTGGTTGACCATTACCTTCTTGCAATGACAAAACAAGGCTCGGTGGGAGTCACAGCTATGCTACAAACAGGGTCCCTTTGTGCATGTGTGTGTTCATATGGTAAACAACACAAATTCCATACTGTAACCATAAATCATTCCAGATTTTTAAAGAGTTATTTGCTTTCATAATCTTCTCCCTCTCTTACCCTACTCTTTTAAGATTCTGTACATTGTACAATGAAACAAAGGAGAGAATATTTTTGTTATAATGTATGTTCCACTTGAAGTAAAATTAACCTCAACACTCAATATTATAACTTAGGTCTGAAAATACATTTGGTGCATGTTTTAAGTGTTTAAAGGAATTAAAAGCAACAGAGAACTAGAAACGAAGATTAGTTTTAATGCTCAAAATATGACAAGCTGGAAAACAAGTTACCTCTGAATTAATTACAGATAAGTCAGTTTAGCTTAGTAAAAAAGGCCAGTTATTTTTTCTAGTAAAGCAATTGTAGAACTACCATTACAAAGTAATCTGGGTTTTATAAAATACAAAATGTTTATCAAGTTACTTCAGTGAATAATTTTGTTTTTAAAAGCGACTAACACAGTTGTTTCTGCCTGTCTCTTTATTTTTTATCCAAACATCCAATAAACTTAGCTCCAGACTATATTACCATAAAGAATTAATACAGAACTTGCTACGTGCTTTAAAGAGAGGAAAATCTCTAGGTCATCATAAACCCTTCAAACTTTCCTTCCTCCTCCCTGCCCAATTTGCATGGAGGAGTCTATTTTACAGCTTTATCCATGTAATGGTCTCACAGGCCTCTCTACCATGCCAAAATTTCTCTTTGAAGTTTGCCCTCCCATTAGTGCTTCAGTGTAGGTATTCAGAATGATTGGAAAAGCACAGCAAAATCCCAGAACTGTCCACGTTCTGTCGGATACAGTTGTTTCATGTTGCTGTGATTTACTATCTTCATTATTACTCAAAAGAAGAAGAGCACATCTTTGGTTGAGCTTTCCCCCGCCCTTTGTCGTCTTCCCCTCTTTTTTCCTTTAACAAACAGCGCTCTCTGAGGTTTCTTGGACATTGTGCAGGATGCCTTTTGCCAAGTCGAATGGAACACACTTAATACTTTTCCTTTATAACCTTCGTAATAAATCAGCTGTCATTCCATTTGCACAAGTGCAGCCATTAGTGTCCTGTCTCCTCCTCCCAGCACTTCCCGAATTTTAAACAAAGTAGGAATAAACTGAAGCTGAACAGAGACAAGGAGTCCAGTAAATCAGTTTAATGAGAATGAAAACAACTGTAAGAAGTCCCCACGAGGTGGGCATTGGAGGCTCAGATTTGAAGTAAGATTTGGGAAATGATGGGACTAATTCTGAATAACTTGCTGTTTAGTTGAGATACAAGTCTGTAATAAGCACTGTTATTCCTTTTACTGAAGGAATGTTTGGATTAATTAGTTTGCGCTGGTTATGCTTTCACATTCCTGTATTTTCTCATAGATGTAGCAAGTAGTATGTTTATTCAATCATTACTGACCTTTTACTTCATTCAGTTAGATGTTCTAGTTATTCCTTATTTTGCCTTTATTACAGGTGAATCACAATAGTATGTATTTCTGTTTCAGGAAATGAACATCTATTGAAGAAAGAGGTTTTGTTTTTGCTTTTTAAAACATGAATTCAAAATAAATAAGATAATACATACATGAAGTGTTCCTGTACCCTATTTTCTTTACTGGTTCCATAAGAAACTATCCACATGTTTTAATATAATCAATAAATTAAATTACTATTCCCAGTCCTATTATAAAAGCATGGTCCCCTTTACATGTTGCCACTGTCTCATAAAACAGAATTCAGTATTCTGGTTTTCAAGGCTTAAAAAAATGTGTAATATTTGATTGAATAAATACAAACCTCACATTCTGACTCAAATCCTATTTTATTCTATAATATGCACCCTGATAACCTAAGAATAAAGTATTTCTTTAATGAGAACTGTGGTGGCATTTTTCAATAGGTGACTTTTTATTAAGGGAAAACATTTAAACCCCTGGGCATTTTCATTTAAATAAAGTAGTGAGCCATTTCCCTCAGACTAACAACATGTTGCCAGTCCAACATAGACCAGCCTCCCTCCGTGGGGTCTCCCCCAAATATGCTGGAGTTCTGAGAACCGTAGCCCTCCAGTTTTGGAGGAAACTTGTTCAGAAAGACTGATACAAGCAATACTTAGGAAGCTGGACTGATTTTATTTAAATATCAGTAATATAACAGCCTCGCAAAGCTAGGATTTTCTACAGATTTAATTCATAGGATGGATTACGAACTGGCAAAATTGATCCTGAAGCAAAGGATAAAGGATATAGAGAGACAAATGGACTTACAGAAGGCACCTCATTTCCTATCTTCAGAGCATAATAAATATATTGTCAATACTGCTAACTACCTTTCTCAACTTGAAATTCCTAGCCAGCGGAAAGCTTTCTCCCTAGCTCGAAGCCATGCACTCCCTTCTGCAGTCTTGGAAGGCAGATACAAAAAAATCCCAATAGCTGCAAGGTGGTGCCCTTGTAACAATGGAGAGATAGAAACTACAGACCACGTGCTTCTCCGTTGTCCTTTTTATAAAGAGCTCAGGAGTAAACTAATATTACCTTTGATTAGTAAATGCTCTAGATGGAAAGATATAGATTGTATGCAAATGTTACTTATAGATGAATATCCAACTGTCACGGCGCAAGTAACCAGATTCTGCACAGCTGCTATAAAGATACGTCAGATTATGATTGGAAAAATGTAGTAATGTATCCCTTGTAATAACTTTGTGGTCTATATAACACATTTTATATATGATATTTTACTCTTTTTATCACTCCTTTTAATATTTTACATATATTTTTATAGACACTTATACCTGATAGAATATTAGTCATGATAATGCAAATTAATACGATTGTTTTTAAACTTGATTAAGGGGCTCACTGTCAGGCTCTGCCTGCTAACCAGTAAAGACACAGACACTAGCGTGGGCTTAGGTTCTGGCTTTATTGATAGAACAGAGTGCATGCCTTTTAGAAAAGCTGAGAGTGAGTGGAGCGCGCCGGAACAGGATTTAAACAGCCCGCGCCGGTCAGCGCTCCACCCCTTCTTACTTCGGGTGCGCCCCGAGCCCCGTCGGTTCCGTCTTCGGTAGGTGAGGGGTCGTGGAGCCCCTCCTGTGCTTCGGGCGTTTCCTTGACTGTTTTCCCGGCCGGTGATGGTTCATTGCCGGGCTATCAGGTTCGTAATCTTTTTGACAGCTCGGGCGCGCCTCGTGGTCTGGTCTTGTCAATTACCTTCTTTGCAACATTGTATCTCTCTCTTCCGCGCCTCTGGCTAGAGTTGGTACTTTGTTGCCAGCACCTGTTGCTCTCTTTTGTTAGCTAGTTGCCTTTTCCCTTAATCCGCCCGGTACCCATTTCCCTGCATTGTCATGCGAGCTGTTGCAATGTCACAAGCATCGCAATGGTGATCATGACATACTGCCCCCCTTTGAGAAGGTTAAGTCCTGGGTTTGGAGGGGTAGGCGGTATGGAAGGTGCGGATCAGGTCGAGGGCCTGGACGTCACGGGCAGTGACCCACTCTGGGTGTGGAAAGTGTTTCCACTTTACGAGGTATTGGAGGGAGCCCCGCCGCTTGCGGGAGTCAAGTACCTCCTTCACTTCGAAGTGTTGCTGCCCGTCTATCATCACTGGTGGAGGGGGGGGAGCGTGCGTGGGTGCCACCGGGAGGGATCACTTGCTGGCTTGAGTAAGCTGCAGTGAAATACCGGGTGCAGTCTCTTTAAATTATGGGGTAGGTCCAAGCGCACCATGACTGGGTTCACGATTTGTGTCATCTGGAATGACACAAACCAGCTTCTTCGACGGTTGCGGCGATTTTATGAATCTGGTGGAAAGATAGACCATGTCCCCCACCTGAAATGTTGGTTGCTGGCGCCGGTGTTTGTCCGCTTGTAATTTGTACGCCGTTTGTGCCTCTTTAAGCGCGTCCTTGATGACCGGCCAGGAATCTGCGAGTTTCTCACCCCAATCACAGGCGGCCACTGTTGGGGATGGAGGTTGAGGTAGTTCAGGGATGGGGACGAACTCCCGACCCGACACTACCCCAAAGGGGTTTTTTCCCGTGCTTTGGCGTATCGCGTTGTTGTATGCGACCTCTGCAAATGGGAGGAGGTCCACCCAGTCGTCTTGGTGATAGTTTATGTAGGAGCGGAGGAATTGCTCCAGTGTGGCATTAAGGATCTCTGTGGATCCGTCCGCCTGGGGATGCCAGGAGGTTGACAGGGCTTGCTGGGTACCTATCAGTTTCAAAAAAGCCCGCCAAAACCTCGAGGTAAATTGTGTGCCCCTATCGGTCACCAAGCAGGAGGGGCAGCCATGTAGGCGGTACATGTGGACTAGGAACAGTTTCGCCAGCTGTTGGACTGACGGGATCGAGGCGCAGGGGATAAAATGCGCTTTTTTTGAAAAGTAGTTCTTTACAACCCAAATAACCGTTTTCTTTTGGCTGGGCGGTAAGTCGACTATGAAGTCCATTGAGATTTCATCCCAAGGGCGGGAGGGTTCAGCCACGGGTTGCAGCAGCCCCTGGGGTTTGCCAGCCGGTCGCTTGGCCATAGCGCACACTGGGCAGGACACCACATACGTCTTGACGTCCTTCCTCAGCGAGGGCCACCAAAACTGTCTCCGAGTCAGGTGTAGGGTTTTCAAGAACCCAAAGTGACCAGCCTGTTTGCTGTTATGCGATCTGTTGAGGATCGCCTGCCGTTGTGAGTCGGGTACATATAACCTTCCCTCCGCCCATGCGAGGTCCTGGTCCATACTGACCTTGTTGGGGTTGGCGAGGAGCCGGGGTCAGATTTTAATGCCGTTATAAAATCTGCCCGTAGCCCACCTGGCATTTGAGGTTGCCTACGTCTAGGGGCGGGTTGCGTCATAGTTGTTTGCGAGGGGGGGCAGGCTGTCCCTGAGCGCGACCCTGGGTGACCGCTGCCATACCCAGCTGGGAATCGGAAAGCACCGTCCCTACGATGTCGGAGATAGGCTCCACATCCTGAGGCAGTTGGGAGAGTGCGTCTGCCAGGAAGTTCTTTTTGCCTGGTATGAACTTCAGCTGGAAGTTGAACCGGCTGAAGAACTGAGCCCAGCGTATTTGCTTGGGACTGAGGCGCCGGGGCATACGGAGCACCTTGAGGTTGCGGTGGTCTGTCCAGACCTTAAACGGGCAAGTCATCCCTTCCAAAAGGTGACGCCAAGCCTCCAGCGCTGCTTTAACCGCAAATGCTTCCTTTTCCCACACGTGCCAGCGCCTCTCTGTCTCCGAGAATTTCCTCGAGAGATAGGCGCATGGCTTCAGGATTCCAGCGGAATCCTTTTGCAGCAGGATGGCGCCTATTGAGAAGTCAGAGGCGTCCACCTGCACCACAAAAGGCCGTTTGGGGTCCGGGTGAGCTAGAATTGGCTCCGCTGTGAACAGCGCTTTTAGCCTGTCAAATGCGGTTTGACAGGCAGGAGTACAATTAAGTACGCCCCCCAGGTTTTTTACCTTGCACGTCTGCCCGACGCCTTTGGTCTTGAGCAAATCAGTTAAGGGTAGGGCGATTTCCGCGAACCCCCTCGCGAAGGACCTATAGAAATTCGTGAACCCGAGGAAGCTTTGAAGCTGGCGCCTGGTGCGTGGGCGTTCCCAGCTCAAAACTGCCTGAACCTTCGCGGGGTCCATCTCTATGCCTTTGTCGGAGATTCTGTACCCTAGGTAGTCCAAGCGCGACTTGTGGAATTCGCACTTGGACAGCTTAGCATAGAGTTTGGCTTTCCGGAGCTTAGTGAGGACTTGCCTCACTAACCTCTCATGTTCCCTCTGCGTCCTCGTGTAGATGAGGATATCATCCAGGTAAACCAGTACGCCCTTGAATAGGTGTTCATGCAGTACCTCGTTGATGAGTTGTATGAAGACCCCCGGGGCCCCTGCAAGACCGAATGGCAGTACCTTGTATTGGAAGGAGCCCAAGGGGCAGTTGAATACTGTTTTCCACTCGTCCCCCTCCCTGATGTGGATTCTGTAATACGCCTCGCGGAGGTCGAGTTTGGAAAACACCCTTCCCTTTGACAGGTGTGCTAGCATGTCCTTTACGAGGGGTAGGGGTATTTGTTGGATAGGGAAGCGGAATTTAATCCGCGGTAATCGGTGCATAGTCTCAGGGTGCCATCCTTCTTTTCCCGAAATAGGATGGGTGCTCCAACCGGCAAGTTCGCTGGTTCTATGAAGCCCCTGGAGAGGTTTTTGTCCAAGAATTCCCGCAGCGCCGCTAATTCTCTCTGGGTCATGGGGTAGATCTTGGGCTTGGGTAATGGGACGTCTGGGAGCAGTTCAATTGTGCAGTCCGTCTTGCGGTGGGGGGGTAATTGGTCCGCCTCCTCCAAAGACATCTGCAAAGTCTGCATATTGCTCCGGCAGTCCTTCTGGGGGGGGGGGGTCATGGGTATGGTCGACGACTTCTGCCCTCCCCACCGTCGGAGCAGATGGTTTGTCCGGTGTCGGTGCCTGGTAGACCCCATCTTTGAACTTGATGGAGCGTGGGTTGTGGCGTGCTAGCCAGGGGATCCCAGCACTACTATGGGTTTCCCTATCTGGGTTACCACAAAGTTTATGGATTCCTTGTGGGTGCCCATTGTCAGGGTGACCTTTCCGGTCCTCTGGGTGGCCGGTCCCCCCCCCCCGCTGTAGAGCCGTCTAGTTGTTGGAATGCCAGTGGTTTAGGGAGGGGGGAACAGGGCAGTTTTAGTGCGGCGACAATGTCCGGGTGGATCAGATTTCTGGAGCACCCAGAATCCACCAGAGCTTTGACCGCAATGGCTCTAGGGTCATAAGAGAGTTTAATTGTCCCTACCAGGATGGAGCAATCGTCACTCACCCTGGGGTTGTTGCGCCCCTTCTTCACCACCTGCCCAGCGGCGCTGCTTAGAGCAGGTGGGGAGCGTTTCCCGCCGGCTGTTCTTGGACGTCGATCGCGTCCCCTGCGAGGTAGGCGTCCGCGTCCTTGTCCCGGGTTGCTAACGCTCCTGTCAGGCGTCTGGGGGGGTTGGATGGCTTGTGCGGCATCTTCGGTGTGGGTCTGGGCGGGTGATCCATTGTCCTGTTTTTGGAACAGTCCGCTGCTCGGTGGCCTGTCTTCCCACACCTGGTACACTGCCCGCAGGCAAGCCTCCATTGTTGGTCCGCGTGCCAGGTCGGGTCCGACTGTGGGACTGGTCCTCTGGTGCTGGGAGGGATTTTGTCATCTGCGGTTGCGAGCAGGAAAGTGCGCTGAGCGTGCTCCGCTTTTCCAGCTAGGCAAATCCACCCGTGAAGGGAGGCTGGGTCGTCCCTGTAGAGCGCCCATTGTAGCACCTCCCGGTTGAGGCCACGTTTGAACATGTCGATCAGGGTGGCCTCAGACCATTCCGTGATTTTGCCTGCGAGGACCTTGAACTCCAGGGCGTAGTCGGCCACTGTTTTTCTTCCCTAGTGCAGCGCTTGAAGTGTGCACTTGGCCCTTTCCTTCGCCAGGGGGTCCTCAAAGTAATGCTTCAGCTCGGCTAGGAAGTCGTGGAAATTGGCCAAGGCTGGGGCTCCGGACTCGGACATCTGCACGTACCAGTCCGCAGCCCTGTCTTGGAGCTTGGTGGCTACTGCCGAGATTTTAGCGGCTTCTGTGCTGAAGCAATGGCCGTATTGGGCCATGTAGTCCCTCGCATTTGTTAGAAAGGACAGTTTCGTAGGGTTCCCGTCGAATTGTACGGGAAGTCTTTGGCGAACCTCCCCATTTGCAGGACCCCTACCTGTGGGTGGTGAGGGATGGCTCCCACTGGCCTGGGGCCACGAAGCCCTGCGACAGAGTCTCATGCTTGGCCCCTTCTGCTCGGGGTTGTTGGCGGGGTGGGTATGGTGCCCCGATCCCCTCTTGTCTTGGAGTGCTCGCCTACGATCGTTGCCAGGGACTGGAGCATATGATCCAGGTCTCGTACCTTGGCTTCCAGGGCCGTGTCCTTGTCTGGCATGCCCAGGTCTGCCGATGTCGGGGACAGGAGCAGGTGTTCAAGGTATCATACCCTGGCTTCCAGGGCCGTGACCCTGTCTGGCGTGCCCTGGTCGTCCGACGTCGGTGCTGCCAGATGCTGTCCGGTCTGTAGTCTTACACCTTCCTGCTTGGGCGTTTGGGGGTAACGGAGCCTCCAGGTGGAGTAGGGTGTTCCCGTCCAGGGTCCTGCTCCGCCGGCCCAAGTGAGGAGTTGCTGGTCCCCGACTTCGTCTCCCGTCTGGGTTGGAGCTCCAGATCTGGAACTGGGGTGCGGTGTGGGCAAGGAGGGTGTCCGTGTCCCCTTTCGGGTGCGCTGCCTCCAGCAGCTGTCGGGTCGCCCCTGCCTCTTGCGGGCCGTCCTTCACGCCTCTGGTGCGAAGTGCTGGCTCCATCGCTGTCCCAGGTTCCGTTTTTCGCCAGTTGGTCTCTCCCGCGGAAAATTTTTCGTCCGGTGGAGCTTGGCGACTTTGGTTTGGTGACTCTCAGCTTTATGTCAGGCTCTGCCTGCTAACCAGTAAAGACACAGACACTAGCGTGGGCTTAGGTTCTGGCTTTATTGATAGAACAGAGTGCATGCCTTTTAGAAAAGCTGAGAGTGAGTGGAGCACGCCGGAACAGGATTTAAATAGCCTGCGCCGGTCAGCGCTCCACCCCTTCTTACTTCGGGTGCGCCCCAAGCCCCGTCGGTTCCGTTGCCGGTAGGTGAGGGGTCGTGGAGCCCCTCCTGTGCTCCGGGTGTTTCCTCGATTGCTTCCCTGGCCAGTGATGGTTCATTGCCGGGCGATCAGGTTTGTAATCTCTTTGACAGCTCGGGCGCTCCTCGTGGTCTGGTCTTGTCAATTACCTTCTTTGCAACATTGTATCTCTCTCTTCTGCGCCTCCGCTAGAGTTGATACTTTGTTGCCAGCACCTGTTGCTCTCTTTTGTTAGCTAGTTGCCTTTTCCCTTAATCCGCCCGGTACCCATTTCCCTGCATTGTCATGCGAGCCATTGCGATGTCACAAGCATCGCAACGGTGATCATGACACTCACTTACATTGTGATCCAAACGTATTTTAACACTTAATTGGAACTTGTAAACTCAAATTTAAAATTAGTTTAATTTAGATGGCTCATATTTTATGGCTAATGGCTAATGTGCATATTTTTATAAAATTGTATCTTGTACTGGTCAGTGACCGTAATAAAATCAACTGAATTGTAATATAACTTTCAGCTCAGGAATGGACAACCTGTGACTTGCAGATGATCCTTATACATCCCAAGACTGCACCGTATCAATTTGGCCATTTTCAGTAACACAAATTTTGGCTTTCTTTTACATAAAGGGTAAAATGGGAGCAGGCAGCATGTGGAAGAGCAACATTCCCATTTTTAAATTTAAAATGGCCCAAATTATACTGATGCTTCGGCATGACTTTGAAGAGTTTGTATTTCTTTAAAAGGCTTGGAATGGGAGTCAACAGTCTCCCAGATGCCTCCTGCTTCCATTCTAATTTTAAAATCCCACAAAAACAGGGTGAAAAATTTGAGCCATTCTCTTTTTAGTAACATCATCACAACACTGGGTAGCCCTTTAGATGCCCACTGCCGCTTTAAACATTTTAGATAGTAAAAACTGTTATACATAAAATTAATAAATTGGATTGCAAATCTCTACCCATTTATCTCCAAGTAATCCTGTGAGTGAATTACTTTTGTATAGATATATAAGACTGTATCAGTAGTCAATTTACAAGTCATACTTAAGCAGATATAAGTTTGCAGTCTATAACTAATCCATCACCTCTAAAATTCATCACACAAAATGTACACACAGAATTAAATAGATTTTTGTAGAAACTACAAAGCCAAACCAATTTATCTTATCAAGGGAACTAAAATCATAATTATGATATATTCTAAAACCATGGGGTAACATTCTACTAATATTCAGTTAATAATTATTTTACTTCTACTGTTATTCACTTAATAATTATTTTGAACACTATGTTAAAAAAATCAAACAGTATTTTAAAAAACACTATGCAACACAGATCCATAAATTCCTTCACATTTATATTTACACTTATTTATCTTTTTATCTGACTGCAAACCTGACTTGTTTGGTTTAACAAAAGGAAGAAGCTATTCAGATATACGCAACGCCCAGTTCACTCAAATGAATGTACAGACGGCCCTTGTTATTCACCAAGTTTTTGTTCTGGTTGAACAATCTCAGGTAATGAGGCCATGGATAATGAGATCTTGAAAAAAGCATACGTTATAGATGTGCAAAAGCCCATTCGCCATTTTGTGCATGTGTGAAACACACAAAATATCCTCTAAACAGAACCACATGCCAAAAACCACAAATAACAAAATCCTGTACTGTGGATAACAGGGTCTGGTTTGTATTTACCAACTGTGCACACATGAAAGCATGGATGATGTAACTGTGGATAAGGAGAGCTGCCTATACTGTTTTTAAATACACATACATTATGTGCATGTGATAAAAATCAGGTTTTTAGTTTTAAATACATTTTTTAATTTTAAACATGTTTAAAAATCTTTTTCAAACCATAGTAATTGTACCTATCAAAAACTATTATCATGACTAGTAACCCTAAGTTCTACTTATATTTTATTAATAACAGTATATTGGATTTAAAAGATCTCTTCGGTCCCAAAAGTTACATAAATGCATGCAAAACAACCCAGCCCTTACTTCTCTGCCTAAAAGAGCCAAAAGAAACGGAATATCTGAGGGGATTCATTAAACCCAAGCAATGGGCTATCTGGGTACAACGTACAGGAGGAGGAACAGAAAGTGAAAGTGAAATAAAATATCAGTACATAATAATCCTGTACTTCCAAGGAATATTGTGAGGGAACTGACTGCTTTTAGATCTACAAAGGAAGATGGTAAAAGTGAAGCCTCTCTTAATAAAAAGGCCATAAAAGTGAACTAATTTGAAAGCATTTTAAAAAGTTCCTGTATCTGCAGATAAAATAAAAACGCAAGCATCTGTGCATGCATGTAGGCACACACACACACTCACACATAATTTTAAAAATAAAACCTCCAGCAATGCCAGCCTGAGCCTGGCCATTTGCAATAGAGTCATGAATGTGAGATGGGTGTCTATATAAATTGAATGAATGAATGAATGAATGAATGGTTAAGACCATGCTCTTCCATTGTTTAATTCTGTGGAGATGGTGGCCCTGACTTGCGTTACTGAGACCTGGTTGGGTGAAGATGAAGGTGAGTGCCTCCGACATGTGCCCAACTGGATTTCAGGTGCTTTATCAGCCTTGAATCCAAGGCTGAGAAGGTGGAGCAGTAATAATCTTCTGGGAGAACGTGATGGTGGTTAGATGTCCTGCTCTGCAGGTGGCTGAATTTAAGGTCTTGTACATATGTAAAATTGGGCTCCAGGGAGAAGGTAGGGTGCTGTTGTTATGTTGCCCAGCAGCCGATCTACCCAAGCTGATTAATCTTATCTCTAGACTGATGATTGATTCTCCCCAGCTGTTGGTTCTGGGGATGCATTGGGGGTCGTGTTGGGGTCAGTTTGGGATTTTCTCCTCCTGGCTGGTTCAAGGTGTTAAAAGAGGGAATGACACACTGGATTCAGGCAGAAGCGAACAACTCTGAGGGGAAAATAATCCCACCAGCTAGAAAAAGGCAATGGTACACCCACTAAAGAGGTCATCCCTCAGCCCAGTCATTATGGCCCATCTCTAATTCAATCTCCAATGTCCTTTCTTGGGGATATTGTTGAGAAGGTGTGGGACAGCATGGAGTGAATTATTTGGTTCCCTTTCAGTAATGCTTCAAGCCCAGGCATGGGATGAAAGCTGCATTGATTGCTGCTGTCAATTACCAACAGCAAAACTTAGATGTAGGGAGCATTCCCCTCCTTGTCTTGCTTGATTTTTCAGCAGAGCTTTATATCCTCAATCACAGCATCTTCCTGAGCTGCCTCTGAGGGCTGGGGTTGCGAGGCCTTGTTCTTTAGGGGACCCACTCCTTGAATGAGTGGTTCCAATTGATGGGGGTGGGCTGGAGAGACATCAAGCCCTTGGGCATTCCAACATGCAGTGCTTCAAGGCTTTGTATCATCAGTATATTGAAGATATCCAGTTGCATGTCTTCACCCTAGGTTGAGTAGAGCTAGGTCTGAAGGCTGGGAGGGACCAGATGGGATAGAGCAGGCTTAGGATGAGTCCCAGCAAGATAGAGCTGTTGTTTGTTCAGAAGCCCTCCGTGCCAGAACTGTTCCATCTGATGGTATGGGATAGCACTACCTCAAAGGAGGAAGTTCACATAATCCTGGACTCATGACTCCTGCTGCAATAGCAGGTAGAGGCTATGGGCAGAAAAATCTTTGCCCAGGTTCAGCCTGTGCACAAGTTGCCTTACTGCATATCTGAATTACCAAAACGTGCTCTACAAAGAGCTGCCCATGAAAGTGATTCAGAAACTACAGCTGGTACAAAATTCGGCTGCCTGCTTGCTGACCAATAAGCACCAGTGTAGCAGAATAACACATAAAACAGTGGAACTGACTACTAGTTGGTTTCTGAATCAAATTCAAGGTGCTGGTTATCCTCCATAAACCTTTGTTGGTCAGGATCATATCACCTGCAGCAGCATCTGACTGAAGTTCAAGCTGCTTGCCCCTGTTGCCCTGGCTAAGATGGCAGGTTGAGACCCCCCTCCTCCACACACACTGTTAAGGGTCAGGATGTCCAGAAATGAGCCTTCTTGCTGGCAGCCCTATCACTCTGGAATAGTCCATCCCCTTTTCCTGCTAACATTCCAGCAAGCAGCAAAGGCTTTAAGGCAGAAGATTCAATCTAATTGGAGATCATTGCTCAGGGGGATTTAGTCTGACTATATGATTTTTTAAATTACTATTTTACTTATTTAGCATTTTACTGCTCTGAGATGTAAGCAACCTAGAATTTGTGGAATAGGCAGCATATAAAATCATATATAAATAAAATAAAATTAGATTAACATAATCCTTTGACCAGTGACTTAAACTGTAATTTTAATAATCAAATTGAGCCTTCCAGGCTTATGACTGAAATTATGACTAAACTTTTGATTTAAATACTTTAATTTAAACCAAATCCTTCCTATTTGAAAGTAACCCCTACATCAAAATCTCACTGAATGTTGAAAGACTGTTAAACACAGGAAAATGGTCCATCTTTGAAGACTTCAATCTTATACATAAGGATTCTGCAAGAGGAGTATTTTGACAGGAGGTAAAAAATTATGCAATATACAGTATATTCTAACACTGTACAGTTGAATGATACAGAATTATATACAGCATGGTAATAAGCTAAAAGAGCCAGTGTGGTGTAGTGGTTAAGGCACCAGGCTAGAAACCAGGAGACTGTGAGTTCTAGTCCCACCTTGGACACAAAGCCAGCTGGGTGACTTTGGGCCAGTCACGCACTCTCAGCCCTAGGAAGGAGGCAAGGGCAAACTAATTCTGGAATCTTGCCAAGAACACTGCAGCGAATAGTCCAGGAAGCCGCCAGGAGTCAACACAGACTCAGAGGCACAAAATAAAATAAAAATAAGCTAAAATGCTACTAGCCTTAGAACAATTACCAATACAATATCTAAAGACTTGGTAGAGCAGCTGTGAAGGCCTTGGAAAAGATATTCAAATGCCGTGATATGTCTATACCTACAAAGATCAGAATTGTGCAAGCTATGGAAGTGAAAGTTGGACTTCAAAGAAACAGGGTAGGAAGAGTATCAACACCTCTGAATTTTGGTGTTGAAGAAAGCTTCCAAAAATATCATGGACAGCCACGAAAACAAACTAACGATCATTGAACAAATCAACCCAAAATTCTCACTTGAGGCCCAAATGACCAAGCTCAAATGATCCTACTTCAGACACATTATGTGAAGATCTAGCTCTGTGGAAAAGGCTCTAATGTTACGAAAGGTGGAAGGAAAGAGAAGAAGAGGACAACTAGAAGCAAGGTGAATGGACTCAGTTACAGCAGTGATGAGTGCACTGTTGGGGGACCTGAAAGAACAGGTTAGAGTTAGGGTTAGGGTTTAGCTTCTTTGAAGATGAACAGAAGGAACCTGAAAAACTGAATTGAATCAAGAAAGTTGGCTCTCTTTTGGTGACAAAATATGTATTAAATCATCATCATCATCATCATCATCATCATCATGAAACAAAGCTACTATCTGCTTATTGTATACTACAAGCTACTTAGGCTGTAGTGATGGCTGTGGGATGATTGTGGGGTTGCAACTGTCGCTGGAACTGAAATATGGTCAATATCACCTATGTGGGGAGCAGCTAGGATCACAGAAGTCAATGGCTCTGTAGAAAAGATGCTGGAATCTTGTTATAATGTAGAAACACTGAAAGTCAAGACAAAGGGCACATCCACTCACTCCTAGCATAGTCAGACTTGGGCTGTCACCTTGCACTGGACTTCCCAATCTTCCCATGCCCCCTATACAGGACTTCTCAGCCTGGGGAACCCTGGGAGAATGAAGAAGCAAGGCCATCAGAGTCCCAGCAGGTCAAAAGGAGACAGCACTCCCAGCCCCACATCAAGGTATTGTCACACTGAGAGTCGGGACCAGTTCCCACTACTTCTCCTTGCCATGGCTTGAATATTGCAGTTCTCCACCCAGGCAGTGACCTCAGAGCTTCAGTGCAAGCCTAGGAACCCACTGAGAGCCATGCTTCTCCCTCTCAAGCTGAAAAAAAGGAGGAGCAAATTGGAGGAGGTCAGCCCTTTCAGATAAGCCAGGTCTGGAATCAGATTCTGTATGGACTACTGGAATTCTACTTCATTGATGCAGAGAATAATGACAGAATCTTGAAAGCCTGACAGAGATTCTCTTTCCACCTCTTAAATCCAAGAGAATCAAGGTGGGGAAATCCTGAGTTTCTTTCTCACTCCGTTCTCCCTCTGAGGGCTAAACTGGGTGTTTACATAACTGCCCTTGCATACCTTCTTCAAAGCTATCTCTATACTCCTCTATAGAAGTGCATCTACCTTTCTGCCTCCTTGCCCAACATTTGAGGTTCATGTAGCACTTTGTCACTCTAAACCAGTGTTTTTCAAAATTGGCAATTTTAAGATGAGTGGACTTCAACTCCCAGAATTCATGCTGGCTGGGGAATTCTGGGTGTTGGAAGTTCACTCATCTAAAATCTTAAACTGCTCTAAACTCATCTAAACTCACATTGCTCTAAACTCTTAAAGCTTTAGCTATTATCTGCAATAACTCTTTAACATCTGTCAACATCCTTAAAGGGAAGAATTAAAGGGGAGTTTATGAACTTCAATCATTACTCCTTTATATTTAAATTCAGCAACCCTACTCTTAGGATACTCTGACTACAATGTTATTACCCATGTTAATCAGCAGGGTAATTCCTTGTAAGAGGTCACTATATAAATATCCCTTCAGTCTCATGTTGAGCAGAGGATATACCCTGCAAATGACCTTCAGCGTTCAGAAGTGGTTAGAATGGAGCTGTTGCACTATTCATCACTATGGTCCGTGAAGACATTTGCAGAGAATCCAAGTGGCAAACGTTTGCTATGAACTTCTTGTATCCTTTGTGCTAAATATAGGCTGCTTCTTAAAATGATTCATTTTGCTTGGGGGTGGGTTGGAAGGATAGAAGGTGAGGTCAGTGAAGCCACAATAGTTGCAGAATTCCAGAAAGAACCAATGAAAATACACACATAGAGAGGCAAGGAGCAGTTTTTAATAGCTTTGGTTACAATAAATCTTATATTTCACTTCAAATATTTTGTCTTTGAAGTAGCTAAGGAACAAGTACTTCTTCCACTCACCAAGAAAAAAAAAAGTTCAGAAAGGAAAGATGGACCTCTTCATTTGAAGCAAATTCTAAACAAATAAGATCAGAGATGCTTCAGAAGTGAAGGCAGCTAAAATATTTCTCATGTGTCCTTTAAAGGGGATAAGGGAAAAAACAAAAATATTCTCTATCTTCATGTCAGTTTTGACCGAAGGTAGCTGAGGGCATTGAAAAAAAAAGGCCAAATCTAATAGGAAATGTAACATGATCAGTCCTACAAGAATCAACTTGCTGTTACTGGTCAACATAGGTATGTCATAAGAATATATATTTTTATGTGTATAAAACTAAAAAAACTGAAGTGTTAATTTAACAAACGTTGACCTTACTAGAAATTGGCCATGTCAGTGTGCACACCGTTTTCAATATTATTTGTCAAGTGTGATACCTAGTGAGCACAGCTCAGTAAAAAAAAAAAGAGAAAAGATAGTATCTCTTCACCTTATGTTCTCTCTATACAGAAAACACAGGAAAAAAAAAACAGCTTTGTTCAAATCAATGTTTTTTTTTATTAACAAAGACTCCCTTAAATAACTCTTTGAGGAGTTGTTTATTTGCTGTGAAAACTCATTCCTTCTTTGCTGCTATAATGTAAGACCACTTTCCCTAACTTGGTGCCTCTCTGGTTTGCCTGGATTAAAATCCCCATTCTCTTAGCCCTATTGGCTGGGATGTTAGTTGCAGTCATCCAATATTTCTGGAAGGCACTTCGGGAAGATTAATAAAGCCTAAATTGTGGAAAGCAACAAAGTTACTTGTGTACCTGATGGCTGAAAAGCACCAAGAATTCATTCATGCATTCTAATACAACTGTAGCGAAGAGATAAAAATCTGCAGCTTGATTTAAACTACAATATTTACATGTTTACTAGGAAATGAATAATATCAGTGGAATATCATTTTGAACAGACATACAGGTAGTCTTCGTTTAGTCACTGCAATTGGGATCAGCAAAGTGAAGCAGCCGCTAAGTGAAAATCACGTGACCATGACTGTGCTTATGATTTTACTTCAGTTTTCCTTTTCTTCTTGCTACTTCCTTCAGCTGAATTGGGGTTCTTTCTCCTTCTCTTTGAGGACATCTTGGTATGGGGTAAATAAGCAAGTGAAAATAAGAACGGAGACAGATGCTGTGAAGGTCGTAAATGCAGGGACTGATCACTAAATTGGTTTTTAGCACCATCATAATTTTGAATGGTCACTAAATCAGGCAGTTGCTAAGCGAGGACTACCTGTACTTAGAATGCACGGCAAACATACAGTACAATTTGAGAGCCTCCATGCTCTTTCATCAGCAGAAACTCACCAACCCGTGTGCCAATTTCTGAACTAGAGATTCATCCCTACCAGAATATTTTCAACTCAAATTCTAAAACGATTTGGACATAAATTTTAATCCATACTTATGGCATCTTGACCACAATTATTCCACTATGTGGAAAGTGGTTTATGGTTATCAGCACTACAGCAATTGCACCACCAAGTCAGAAGTTCTAATCTCTAGAACTAATTCTACAAAAATAACAGCACTAAGAACTAGGAATTTCACCTTTTGTTCTTGCAGTTCAATTAGGTATAAAGTAACTGAACACAGTATTTTGGCTATATTGCTTTATCTTATTCTACGAATTGTGACATAAATTCAAATGGAAAGTTGGCACAGTTCAAAATAAAGCATCATCCTGCATTATCCTCTTAATTTCCAAAAATGTCTCTGCCCCCACATGCTTTCTTAGAAAATAAAATGAGTGACTGCAGACCAGAGTTTTGTTTGTAAGTGTACCTGCCTGCCCAGAAACAGGACAAAGCAAGCAGAGGTAATATGGAATGTCCTGTGGGAGGAGGGAAAAGTGGGGAAGTAGTGTTCTGGTAAATTGATGCGCTATGAATTTTGTGAATTAGAAAGCCCCTACTGCCATTCCCAGCCATTTTGTAAGACAATCCACAACATATTCCCAAAATTCCAAACATATCTTCCAGGCCCACAAAATTAATTCTTGATCAAATGCATTCCTACTTCTTAAATAGTTGTTGGAAACTACAACCCTCAGGCTTGTTTACTAGTGCAAGAACAAGGACATCATATTGATGCTCTGAGCATTACACATTAGGAAGGATTTAGACAAAATGGAACAGAGTCAGAGGAGGGAGATGAGGATGAATAGGAAGTAGAGACTAAGCTGTATGAGGAGACTAAGAAAACTGGATATATTTAGCCCTGAAAAGTGAAAATTGAAGGATGATATGATAGTACTCTTTAAATACTCGCAAGGATGACACACAGAAGGCCAAGGCACAATCTCTGTCATCCCAGAGAATGGGCATGTAATAATGGGTTTAAATTACAGGAAGGAAGACACCAGTTAAATATCAGGAAAAAACACCTGACAATAAGAGTAATTTGACAGTGAAACCAAATACTCAGAGGGCTCCCCTTCATGTATGCATTCAATCAAAGGTTAGAAAATTATTTGTCATGCATGCTTTTATTTGTGTTCCTGCATGGAACTCAGGATTAGAAAACAGCACTATTCTAGAGGTGACGGACTTGTCCTTGGGGGAGCTGGGGGTGGCGATGACCAGCAGGAAGCTCTGGCATGGGCTGGTCTATGAAGTCACGAAGAGTCGGAAGAGACTGAATGAATAAACAATAAGCTACTCTGAAAAACCTATTTAAATGAACATTATCAAAAATGCCCCTCCCCCAAGAACAGATACTGCTTTTTCCAATTTATTTAAACAAACCCTTTGGATCACTTAGCCAGGAGATTATAGACAGAGCAGCTAAAGTCTTTTTAACATTCCTTTCAACTAGTACATCTCCACAATGAGGGTTTTAAAATTTCCTTGGGCAGTTTTCTGTAGGCATTTCTTCTTTTTTTTGGAAACATACCTGCCACATGCAAGCCAAGCAAAAACAACTATGTTGTTTCTTCCTGATGCTGCTTGCATGTGTTGGATACATCATCCCTGTTCCCCAAATTATTTCTTTCATAGTGCTGAAGAGAGAAGGGATCACCTGGTGTCCTACTTTCTACCTCCACTCTGCTGCTGATATGCATGTAGAAGGGTGAAAGCTGGAATAACCAAAGGTCGCTCTCTTTGGAATTGTCTATGCTAATTATCCACAAGATGGTTTCTAGTGGCCCTGGAAAGTTCCGTGCCTTTTGATATATAGAGATATAAATTCCTGCCTGTTATTCCGGTCTTTCTTTCTTCCTAGTTTTGTCCCATTTTGCCAGTTAACAGTTCTATAGTGTACTGATCTTTAATAAATAAACTTTAAGGTATATTTTTGCTAGCTGAACTGAGAGGTAGGTGTGTTTGCTCTGATCTGGGTGTAGGGATTGACTGGGAGTGTGCTGGGTGCAAACTAAACTGGAAATTACAAAGAATAATTTTCCAACTGGACACATGGCAAGCTGCAAAGCCCCTCCCCTCCCAAAAAGGGGGGGAGGTGTTTCTGCAGGTGTCTCTTAACCTCACGCATAACATATATAACAAGATGCAAGAGCATGAGCAGAGTGCACCCCTCCCACAGTTCAAAAAGTCAACATTGTACTAGTCATTTTCATAGGTATATGCCTCAGCAATATTAGCAGCCCTTGTGTTGGAAGCAAACTAGGGCACCCATACAAACTTTTTCCACACACACTCACATTACCTGCCTAAAAATACAGCACAACAAACCACCATCAGGGAACTGACCCCTTGCCCACTTTTCTAAAACAGCAGACTGCGGGCAGTCGTCTTCTTCTGCCTAGAATATCTGTTTGTTTCCGCTCAACAAAGCATCTAGGCTGAATGGATAACAGCAGAAACATGACTGGTTGTTATAAAATGTTTGGGGGGAAACAAGAAAAAAGCAGTCCAATCTTAACCCACAAAACAGCAATCCACCTACTGTTAGAACATACGAAATTTTATTGTAAACCACCCAGGGTCCCTTTTCAGGGGAGATGGGCGGTGATAATAAATTTGAAAAATAAATAAATAATAAATAAATAAAAGCTGCCAAGGCTTGTTTCACACTTGGAGAACTCGGAACGGCAGTGCTAAGACCAGAATGCTTGAGCTGAAATGACGTATTCTTATACCCCAACTTTTCAAGTACAACTTTCAGGAGTTGTGAATGAAAAAGCGAATCTGACACTTTTACCTTGATAGAAATGCATCTAAAATTATATTTTTATTACTTCTCCTTACATACAGTACTCACAGCTTTGGGTGAGCTGTTTTTCTTGTTGAGAAATGTATCATTGGACTCTAAATCATCACATTGCTTTCATTTTTTCTCCAAATATTCTCATTAAATCTACTGCACTCCTGCACACTGGGGTGGCTTTTGATGATATAAACAAGCTCTGTGGTTTGTGGAAAATCTTTGGTGTGGGGGGAGAGGGTAGGAAACAAAGCTCCCTTTACAACTGGGCATGTTGATACCCCACAAAGGTTCTGATATGAATTCCACAATTGAATTACATACTATACGAAAATCTTCCTGTTACCATTTTAAAAAAATTTCACTATTCAGCTTCCTTTAAAGACCTTAGGCTCTAAGATGGTGAAAACAGGTGAACCCCCTCCCCTATTCTCATACCATGCATACAGACATTTGTATATATCTCTGTAATATTACTTCTCTTGCCTTTCATCTAAGTTAAAAACTGATGAACCATGAAATCTTCCCTCATAGGGAAACTGTTTTATCGTATGTCTCGTTTTGTGCTATTCCCATTTACAACACATTTCACGAGGTGCAGAGACCAGACCATATAAAGCATTGGATCAGTATTTTCACTCATTTACCCTCTACAGCCCTACAATCCCTTTCCTGCCCAAATACCAGAAGTTCAAATCTCATCAGAATATATATGAACTTGGGGATATTTTTTGTCCCAATATTAATTATAGTTTCACACAAAGAATATGCCTCAATAGAAGAGAGTATCTGTAGCTCAGGGTTGAACTGATGGAGTTGTTGGTGCTCTCTAAGCTTGGTTGTTTGCTTGCAGATGTTTCATTACTCAACTAGCTAACATCATCAGTGCTGGTGAGTGTGGGGTTTGCTCCCTGTTTATATACAGCAGCTTGCCCTACCAGTGTTGGTGGGGGTGTGGTCTTCTTGGTAGTTCCTTGATTGGGGTATTGTTTTCTGCTTGATTGTCTGATGTTAATACCTGCTTATCTGGGTGTTGGCTGCCGGAGAGGTCTTTTTGTTTCCTTAACGTTTTTATTGTCTCTTTTGAATGGTGTGTAAATGTGGTTTATGCGTCTACTGATGGCTGATTGTCTGAATGCCATGCTTCCAGGTATTCCCTAGCATTTTTGGATTTAGCTTTGCCTAGGATACTCAGTTTTCCTTGGGTATATAAACACATTTACACACCATTCACACCCTTGGGTGTGTAAACCACATTTACACATCATTCAAAAGAGACAATGAAAAAAGCTAAGAAGGAAACAAAGAGACCTAAACACATCCTCTCCAGCAGCCATCACCCAGATAAGCAGGGATTAACTCCAGGCAAACAATCAAGCAAATAACAATACCCCAATCAAGGAACTATTGAGAAGAAAACCACACCACACCAACACTTTCAGGGCAAGCTACTGTATATAAACAGAGAGCAAACCCCACACTCACACTGATGATGTTAGCTAGCTGGGTGATGAAACGACTGCAACCAAACAACTAAACTCAGAGGACTCCAGGAATATGCCTCACTTTGATGCCCTCCTGGAGGTCTTTGCTACCATTTAGTGTTTAATCGCTCTACTTTGGTACCATTAGCAAATTTTTGGCCACTTTGTTACTCATTTTATCTCAATGTGGAGCCAGTATTCACTTCACTTCATGGTAACAGCTGTTAGCATATTCACTTGCTTCTTTTTCTTTAGCCAGTTAGTGATTCATTGTTATTTCATAATATTTTGTAAAAACTTGTAAACTAATAATTTTTTTATGTGTAAAGATTCACGTTGGAGTAATCAAACTAATCCTTGCTGTTTTTTGTGAAGTCATCTCCTAAGTGACTTAAAAGTAGGAATATTTTGTGATCGGACAATTGTTCACAAACCCCAAATGTTCTTGTATCACTGTGTCATAACGTGGGAGGTGTTAGAAAAATCTTCACTATTTACAGTTTCTAATACATTGGTTACTCAGATGTTTGGCCATGATTATATTGATAGGCTAGTTAACTGGAAAAGAGGAGTATATTGGTTTACATATACAAAGTTATGGGTGTAGGTTGAGGAGGGGAAAGAAATCAGTATAACCAAATACTGAGCTTGACGGCTCCACTAATTACAGGCCACTACTTATTCCTGCTGAGCTGAAGAAGGTGAAAAGACTGGTTGCCAAGAAGGCAGATCTGCCACTGGTAGCAACTATTAAAGCCATCATTTGAATGTAGACAAGAGATATAAGAGAAAACTTAAGCAAGCAGCTTGTGCATAACCAAACAGGCATCTGCAGTGAAAAGAAACTCCCTTAAGTAACTTTCTGCTTCATTAACACATGAATGCAAAGGTAATTGAACTCTCCATTTTCCTATCAAGTGTAAAGATGCATCATTCATGTAAACTGAGTTTTGATAAGGAGGTATGCTAAAACGATACCATTTACTTATACTTAGGTATGTGCAGAGAATCCCTCTAAGTTCTGAAATTATTATCAAGGACTGTTTAATAGACCTTGGTAACAATTGGAGAAAAAATATAAACTTTTAATCTAATTAAACTATTTCTAAAGCTAAATACTTATTTTCCCTTGGAAACTTCCCCACCTATTTAGTTTGTGAGATGCCTATTTTTAAAATATATTTTAAGTTACACTCCTAATAAAATCACCTGACATTTAAACTAACATATTAGTGGTAAATGAGGGAGGGAGAAGAGGCCAACAACCTTTATTTTCCAAATGCTGGCTTCCAGATATTTTCTAATCATGAACAGTAAAGGGCACATTTAAGATTTTTAGGAACATACAGCGTAACTAGTTAATCTCAAGAGCTAAGTAACATTTTAAAATGTAACTAAAAAAAGCACACTGTACATAAATGGAGCTTAAATGAAAAATTTACTTGCAAAAAGAGACTTAAAAGAGAAGGCAGCGCAGACAGTGCTCACTTCCAGTATTTTAAAAACCAGTTGTTCCAATAGAAGATATCATCTCATTTGCAAAGATAAAAGGATGTGATAACCCTTGATCTTTAATAACTCTTTGTTAAAGGGCATTTTGACTCACAGCAAATTACAGACTCCTTGCTGTTTCCTAAAAAGATTACTACACTTACACTGTAGAAGAAAAATCACACATAATTATAAAAAAAGGGAAGAGAGGAAATAATTTGCAGAGGGCTGAGAAAAGGCTTGACAGACTTATACAAAGAATATACTGAGAAATGACTGAATGTAGGTGATAGACAAAATGTGAATTCCACAAGCTGTTCCTGAGCATATATACATTAAATGACTGATTTCTGAACTACCCACACAGTGAACCTAGGCAGTAACATTCTGAGTTCTCTTTGGATTCAGGTATGCAAATTTACACACTTAAATTCATTCTATATCTAAACATTCTTTCTCACTAAGATTAGTTCAGGAATTAACTTGAAATCATAAGTTGGTTCATACTTAATGCTGGGTAGGGCAAGGCAGGAAATGGAATAGTTTGTATTTCTTATTGCCTAAGTTTTTCATAACAGAAATGGAACTTTTGTTTTTCTGTCCTCATCCATGGACATATACATGAAAGTGTACATATAGACCAAGGTGAATATCAAAGCTTAATTTTAGATAATATAAAGAATTATGACAAGGGAATGAAGGCACTTGTGTTATCTATTTTGTAATCTTCAACGTTGATTTGAACTGAAAAGGTTAAAAGTGCTCAATTTCTTAAACAGAAGTGCATGACTAATAACATTTAGTCAGGAAACTCTCAAAATGTCCATGCATCTGGTAAGAACATAATTTTTAAAAGAAAAACCTATTCAGACTGAATTGAAACTAGTCTACCCAGATTAAAATAAAATGTTGTTTAGAAAAAAAAATGTTCTATTACTCATTTTTCTGATGTTGCATGGTAATTCAACAATTCTTGATAGTCTAATGTTATCTTGAGTGATTAGATACTAGTTTTGCTTAGACTTTAATTACAACTTATTTTCCTAAAATGTACCAATATTATGCAGGCCCTCAACTTAGCCTAGAAGATGTTTCTGTTTTGAAGTTCTGCAGTACCTTTTTTTATTTGAGCAGTAACAGCAGCAACAATACAATAAAAATAGGAAAAGCACCCAAAAGGTTAATGAAGGTTCATATGTCTAAATGACCCCCAATGTTAAGTATACAGGAAATTACTTGTGAAAAAGAAAATCTTAGTGAACAATGCCCTTATAACAGGGAAGAGACAGGTAGTGCTGCCTTTGGGGGAAAGTCACACTCAATAACTTTTGTAGCTCTATATCAATTTACATGCCCTACAATTCTAGTTTCAAAGTACTCCTAAATATATTTTCAAAACGTTTTGTGAAGCAGTAGACTCATATCTCTGTGGAAGGGTAAAACCTATTAAAAAGACTGCATGATTCACATCCATTAGAATTGTAATTCTGTTTATACTTAGCCTCACTCTTCCTGTCCTATTTCATATTCAACAAATTTATAGCTCTATACTGAGTATCTTGATTAATTAAAGAAACTGCCCAGTGTTGACAATATCCTCTTTTGCTAATTGTTAGAAAGCAGCAATCTATTTCTACTTGTTTTGTTATTTTGGTAGGATGATAAATTTTGTAGAATTTTTTGTGGGCCATTATATTTTTATTAACTACTTTAAAACTAATTATTTTATTAACTTCTGCCCTTTTCAGTATTATTTTGGATTGTATAAATGCTGCAAAATTAGCCCATTCCAGAATTTGATTATAATGTGCTAATTTCCAGCTTTCCTCTTTTTCTTTTCATCCTTTAGTCTGTTGCATCCTGACCTAAGTAAACATATGCTAGATAATAGACTCTTGAGAACAAGGGAAACTCAGAAAAAAGGGAGAAGCAATGTAGAAGTGGTATGACTACCTTTTAGTGAAAACTTGCTAACAATAAGCAAAGTTGAAAGGTCAGGGGGATAAGATACTCGTCCTTGCTCTTTCCCCAATCCTGCTACCGCTGCCTTGGCCGTACCTGTCCAGTGTAAAATATGCAAACAGCGAGTTCTCTTTACAGATCACAATATACATTCCTAAAATGGCCATATCCCACCAGTATGTGTAGTTGCTGTGAAAATGATCAAGCTGCCTCAATTCCTGCCATCTGCAAAACTGGGTAATAATACTGGTAACATTCCTTCAGGACTGCTTTAAGGTTTGTGTCGATGTTACATGAACATTAGCATTCTATCTGAAAAGAGCCTGCCTACACTCAAAAATAAGAGTTTTGTGGCACTTTAAAACTAAGAATTGTATGGCCTATATTTTTGTGATGAATGATCAGTTTTAACAGAAGCATGAAGTGCTACCTTGCTTCCACGGGGGAAAAAGAAATCATGACAAAGGGAAAATCGGACTGGCTTTTTCCATCGGCCAGAGAAGGAATCACTTCAGGGAATTTTCTTCTTCTTTCCAGTTAGAAAAAAAATTCCTTTAAGTCAGTTGACTTTGAACCCATTATTAGGCATTTTTAGAATAATTAAAAATAAAAATGCATCTTAGAGTAAAACATCTCATCCATTTGTTGGACATTGAAGGGGTCCTGGGCTATAATATTTGTGAGTCTGAGTTTGGGGGTATTTTGGAAGGATGTTATTGCCTGCTGCTTATTAGGAAATCTGAAACTGAAATTTTCAGATTTCTGAAATTTCCACCCACCCATCCATCCCTAAAAACATTACAGATAGGATATGTATGCCAGGAGCTATTTTCTGAATGTGGACTGTAGGTTGAAAATATATTGTCAAGTGTGAAACAGCTAACTCAGACAGCAGTACACAAGAGGACAGGTATAACTAGGGTTACCCTGGAATAAGTTGGAGCCCTGAATAAAAGCCATCCAGAAGGCAATGCTTTGCTGCAGGGCCCACTTGTAAATGGATTGCTGGCATGGTGTTCTTGTATGAAAAGATTTTCATATATCATAAATAAGACCCCTCAATCTTTTCTTCCCTTCCCCCTTCCCCGCAAACACACACACACTTAGGGCTTGTGCAAGGGCACTTACAAGAACTGGGATTCCTGTGTGTATGCTCATGCCTTCCACTTCACTACCCTTAAGTCTGCTCTCATCAAGATTCAGATGGGCCTTTCTTTCACTCGGATAATCTGTTACAAACCTTGAAGGCATTCCTGGATGCACACCATGGGGAAGAAGGCAGGGAGAAGCTTGATAACATCCTTTGGGGATTGCTCTGAATGCTGTTTCAGAATCTTCCCCAATTATTTATCCTTCACCCCAAAACAGATTATCTTTTGTACCTACTTACACCATGCCTTTCCTCCATGCAGTATATATGCTTTCTCTTGCCATTTTATCTGAGGTTACATTGAAATATAGTAACTGGACTGAAGTCATCCTATATGTTTCATGACTTCATGGAGATTTGAACTCATGTCCCCCACATTCCTTGTCCAAAAGCTAAGAACATCACATGACCATATCTTGGTCACTGGTAATTTTTGTTACTCGGAAAATTTGCAGCATGAGATTTTGTGGTGTTTAGGACTAGACAGTACTGAATTTGGAAACACCCACACATTTTTTTCCTAGTATAGTAACCTTTCACCAAGTTTTAGAATTGGCTTATGTGTACCATATGTATGAATGGAATTTTTGAAAAATCACCTTAACGCAAGCTGTCGCAAAATGGTAATATACCTAGTTTCCATTTTCTTTAATTGGAAAGATATCTGGAATCCACTTCCCTTAGGAAAACAGTGTGTAGCAAAATTCCATATTCTATGGACTATTTTAAAAAGGGAACTTAAAAATTATTGAACAACACATTTTCCAACATTTTTTAAATAAAAACAAAGAGACTGAAAAATATGATTTTTTTTCCTAGCACAAAGGTTTTTTTAAATGCTTTAATAACTGGATCTTGCTCTCATCCTTCTTCTTAAAGTACAGGGGAAAAAGGCTTCAATTTAGAAGCAGAGAATGACAGAAAACAATAGAATGCCATTCTAACATATTAATATATTAAATAGACAGACTTTGAATATCAGAATAGAAAAGATAGATGTATCTATTCTTTACTTTGTGAACACTATTACTGCACTGAACAGCAACCTTCTGTATTTTCTAACAATTTACTTTAAAGAACCAACACATATTAACAAGGGAACCATATGTGCAAGGGGAAAAACACATGCCCTACTTCGTCAGAAAATTATTATGTCAGAAAATTAGACTGAGATTCAGTGCGAATGTCAAAGCAGACTTCTTACTGCTATTTAAGAAAAATGACAAAAAAATGAAATCTACTTTATAACTTAGACTGAAACTCAGTCTAATTTTTGAGAAAAACATGTAATCTAAAAATCTGTCTTGATTAAAACTGAACTATGAAATTCTATTCTCTCAACAATATGTTTGTGTTTGTAAATTGGAAAGAAAGCTACTGTTAAAAAGATGTATAAACCTATGCATACATGTTTCTTTAGATCCTGGCCATTATAAATCAAGTACCTCTTACATACTTTCTCATTTTTATATTTACTGCATTTACTAAATGAACATTATAGCCACCTTAATAAGAACATCTAGTGGAATTCACTCATTACATAAAAAATTTTGTAAGAGTTCTGTGCACATTGTTATTCCAACAAAAAGATCCCTATATTCCTCTTTCATGAAGATACATCCACTTATCCTCTTTTGGAATAAGGGAGAAAAATGTTTCTAGAATATCTATTTGCGATGTTAATGCATAATTACATGTTATCATTTGCACAGACTTTTTCATTTGGGTTAGAGGTTCAATAGTGGCAGTCTACTGACATGTTTTTGTGTATGAAGTTCTGTCTATATATACTTACACAACAGCTAGTTACGAAATTCCAGATTTTTCAATACTCGTAACTTAAAAGATTGTGCAGGTAAAAAGAAGTGATCATTATTACAAAAAACAGTGCTACATCTAGCTAATAATACAAAATGGTGAAAGGTCCCCTGTGCAAGCACCGAGTCATGTCTGACCCTTTGGGGGGACACCGCTAATACAAATACCCTAGGTCAAACGGTGTGCTTAGAATTCTACCATGGTAAATATAAATGTAATAAATATAATTCCATTTTGAATGCTCTGTTCCAAATCTAACAAAAGTGGTAAATCATAATTCAACAAAATATAATTTATTAGCCTAAATAAGAACAGATATTAATTTCTAGCTATCATACAGATTTTGAGCAAGTCATGGATTTAGGTAGTTAGGATATCAGTTAAGAAACCATCACATAACGGTGAGTTTGGCTCATGAGCCTTTTAGGATAAAAACTCTGCAGTTTCAGTTTTTATCTCCTTAACTGCCACAGCTAGCATAATTTAAATAAATAGGTAGGAGAAACAAAGTGTTTATAAAACACCATGTATTACAATCAAGAGCCAGAAATCTAAACTCCATTTATGAAAATATTAACAGCTCACTTTTCTGCTGCTTATTCCTATAGTTTTCTGATACTAATTCATTACTAAGGCATTATACTTTTGAAACATCACAACAGTCAGTAGGTATAAATTAAGGAAGGAGATTCCTTGGCACTGAAGATATATGCTTTTAATAGAGCAGGAGAATGTAAGTGATATACAAGAAAGCAAACAGAAAAATATTAAGTATAGAATATATGATTAATAACAGGATCATACATCGTCAAAACTGTACTGTTGGAATTTAAGATTATTTTGCAGCATGGAAAACATAAATAATTGTTTTAGATAGTATTATTTTAGACTATACAGACTCTGTGCTTCCAGACTGGGACTGCAGAGCCACCTCCGTGTCCACAGATGAACTGCACAATAGCGTGTCTCCTTCAAACCTGAAGGACTACCATGTGTGTGTGTGTGTGTGTTACATTATATTGATTATATAACTTCTGTAAAATCTCAGAATTATTTCAGTCAACTATTACTGAAACAATTAATTTATGCAGAAAAACAAGTGTCATGCTTGCTCCATGCACAAGTACATAAAATTAGTCATACAACTGTTGGTATTATCTAGGAAACATTTAATTTTTAAATTAAACATTTAAAATAATTGTGCATATGCAATATCTCTTTTCAACAGATGAGTAAATCCTACTTACTAAATTTTAACCTCAAATTCAAAACTCTTAAATTATAGAAAGTCTCAATAATGCATATCTAAAACTACATCAAGTACCTACGGAAGTGGCAGAAGAGGCTACGGAACGATTTTTCACAGAGCAGCATAAAATATCAGTTATAGAAAATGAACTGTTCCTGTTTATTATTAGGTAAGTTAAAAAAGAGATACCTGATTCTGGATTTTAAAACATATTTAATGTACTTCTCCTCTGAGACATTCACCCTTTAAAATATATCCATTGTGGTGTTATATTTTATTTTCTTAGTCAAGTCTGCAATGCTATACATACTTATCTGGAGGAAATCTCGCTAAACCTGAAATTTGATATGCATTGGATTTCATGGCAACACTTTTAAGAAAATTGATCCCTCAGACTATGAAGTATGAATTAAATAAGGAAGTGATTCCTAAATCGCTAAACCTGGTTGATCTTTGCAAATGCTCAAAAATTACAATAAAAAATTAATGCAACTAACTTTCACAAAGACTTCTACTCTTCTTATAATAGCTATGAATTGAAAGATATTAATTATTTTAACCCATAGTGACTGTGACAATTTAAAAAAGAGATATATTTTCTTAATTAATGTAGACAAATTTTGCAGAAGTCTGTTTACATGCATGGCAATCTTTAAACTCTTTTACATCAAAAAAACCCTAATAATAAGGGGGTTGTGAAAATGAGTGTTTGGAAATCTTTAATCACAAATACAGTATTATCATGAAACCAATATAACACATCTGGTAAGTGAGACAGAGGTGGAGTGTGTCTAAATAAATAGAAGTTACTATTTAGGTATGATTAACCATGTCTGACTTTGAGGACATAAACTTTGAATGGTTTTAGTGGGATTATGGAAGATATAATTAATGAAATACATGCCAACCGAAGACTGTATAGCTGAGGTGAGTGTGAGAAATAAGAATATCCACCCTTTATTCACATATATTTCTGAAATGTGGATTAAAAGATCACAGCCCAACTTTAATGTATTGATAAATACATTAAAGTAAAACACTTTAATCCAGAACAAATAGAAGACCAGCCTACTCTGATATTAGTCTTTCTACATCCATTGTTTAAAATAAAATTAGGTATATAATATTCACCAAGTGTAAGATGTAAGATTTCTATAAAGACTATATATTTCTATAGAGTCCAGCCAATAAAATACTGGATCAGAAGTGAATACAGATGCTTTCCTAACATCTGAGAGACAAATATTAGGTACTGAGTTTACTTTTTCATTTTTGTACATACTCCATTCCAACTTTCAGTGTAAACATTTGCTATAAACTGCAAAATGGTAATACTAATTTATTAAACAGATCCCTTGGTTTAAGCAAATCTATGCCTCTCATTTAATTAATGCACCCTACCAGGGCTCCTTTCTGTAAGCCATAAATTGTTGGCAGGTAAACGATGCATTCAGAAAAGCCAAGACATGAATTAGAACAGGTAACACTTTTATCTTTTCATGCCTCAAAATTAGTTGTTAGTTGTCTGCTCAGTGGAGCATTTGAGTTTTGATGGCAACAAAACCATCAAAGCAGGTTGTGAAGAGATAGCAAGGGCTCCTGTTCCCACAAACAAACAAACCAAATACATTGGTATATTTAACCTCTTAACATTGCAACCAAACGGAGGATATATTAAACTCTAAAATATTTCTAAAGTATAACATGAACAGTAATTAGAATAGCAATCAGAAACATGCCTAGTTGGGGACATAACCTTTTGACTTACTTCCACGTAAAGGGAATCAAGCTTGTGGCATAGGAATAGTTAAAAAAATCTTATAATTGCAATATCTATCTTTTTCATGCTTAACATATGCCTTGAGGATTGAAAAGACAATCCAAGCACTGAATAATCTGAGAAGCAAACATTTGTTTAACTTTCTGAAGAAAAAAGTATGCGCAAATAAACTGGGAAACTGCCAAAAATAATGAGCAATACAGAATAGAAATTACTGCTTGGTTTTTAAAGAAAAATATTAGTTATAGCTATTTACCTAGACATTTACTCAAGTGATGAACAGGAAAGAAAATGATTGCTTTACTATTTAAAACTAACAGGAAAAAATGAAGTTGATTTATAGTGTTTTCACTAGTTATCAGATATTTATACTCATATCAGACAGTTGTTTAGAGAACAACCTACCTATTAAATATTTCATTTATTCCAGAGGGGTTTATACAGAAGCTCTTGTTGAAATTAGATAGAATATCCCTCAGAAACTGAAATACTTTGACTATACAAAACCAATGAAGCTTTCTCCACAGATTGTACTGTTTTCCTCAATGATTATATGGTTGTGCCTCAGTACCAGTTCCTTATCGGTCTTTTAAAAATGTTATTTAAAATTTTATGTCTCCTAGTATTTTTAACTTCCATGCCTCCTGATATTGTCTTGATATTCTTCGTAACTTGGTTGTCCATGTCAAGATGATAGGCAACAAGGTTTGAAACATTAGAGGTTAATCGCAGATGCATGCTGTCTAGTGTTATGATTGTAGAATGCTATCAATTACACACTTAAATTCAGTGTTGTGTTGTTAAAGGCAACACCTTAAAGATATCTTTGCAGAGCAGAAATGGGTACTATGAGATTAAGTCAGGTATATTGAAACTAAACCAATTCATTATATAATTTCAGCCAGTTTACAATTGAGGAACTGTTGTATAATTTTTTTGTGTAACGTTTTAAACTTTCTGAAATCTTGTTAGAATTGAACAAAACAATTCTATGCATGTATCACACAAATAAGCTTCATGGAGTTCACTGGGGTTACTCTCAAGTGACTAAGCATAGGATGCAAAAATTCAACTACATACTTGTCTGTTTTATATTTTTCTATTAATATTGTTCTAAAAAAATCCAACATTTTTCCAAAAGTAAACAAACATAAAACATTGTAGTAAAACTGAAAGTGAGAATAAATCAACAAATTCCATATAAACAGTTTGGAAACCATATTTGCAAAATTATTTAATCACGATGGCAATCTTCAATTACAGCATTAACATTAATCTTTTGAGCAAACAGGTTGGAACTGATTTGACTTGTCAGTCAGATTTACCATACACAGTCTGCACTTACATGTACATATTGTGAAGATGACAGGCAAACTTCCAAGAAAGTAAGACAGGGTTGCAGCTTCATCACAACTACTGTATGCAGAATACTAGATAGCTAATATTATTCATGGCATTTAATATTGCTTAGACTGGCATTATGCCCACATTCTTTACCTCAAGATGTGAGTTCATTTGTTGCTGGCAGACACAGCCAGCCATGTGAAGTAATAAATGAAGGAGACTTAACTGCAGCTGAACAAAATGTAACAGATAACCTTTACAGCACATACCAAGAATAAACACTGTCATTTTTGCCCCACATAATGAAGCTACTACAGTATCTTATTTAAAAAAAATACCTCAAATTTGTTACAATTTTATGTATAATTAGACAATACAATAGATTAATGGTGCATAAGGCTACAGCCTTTAACTAAACATTGGATAATATTTTAAATATTTCCATTTTTAAATATGTAACTATGAAATGAATAACCCTGCTTCTTTCAGAAGAACCACAGCAGAACAAAACTACAGCATTTCTTGTGCCTTTCCTAATGTATGAACTTCTTCAAGAGATCACCTTAAGTGTAAGAATGCTTAAAGAAGTAATATCTAAGTAGTCACAGGATATAGCCTAGATTTTTAATTTTAGTTAATGTCTTACCTTTCCCAAATCTTCTAAAGCTTTCAAATGAATAATCTAAAGGGGAAAGCAAACAGACTCCTAATGGAATAAAATTCAGTTTGGACCCAAACATCTTTCCCAATCCCCCCGCCTGCCCCCAATAGTTTGATTCTCCAGTTTGAACTATACAGACAGGAATATTCTCATGACATGCTACTTTTGTTGACCTAAACAGAGCAACCACTTAACCTTCTGGAATTCTGCAAAAAGCAAACAAAATAACCATTGTTAAAGGCTTTAAACTCATGTATAAATTCATAACCAAATTTAATACTTAAGCTCCTTATCTCCACCATGTGGTCCAACCCACCCCCAAGAATGGGAATTCCCTTGAAGATATTAAATGGTTTTGTTTGCTCTTTGCATAGCCTGATAAAAGTACCACCATTTCTACTTTTCTTTACAGAATGAGCAACAGCAGTCACTTAGGCTTTGCCACATTGGAAAAGTTAATCTCCGGGGAAACTACTTCTCAAAAATTTTCAGATCTAACAGACTTTGGTGACAGGTATTAAGAATAATTGATTTAAGATTACACACTGCATTTTCTGGAGATTAGAATGAACCCTGATATGCCAAAACATCTTCTACAATTCCTGCTTATTTCTTATACTCCACCTCCAATCCTGCATGTCCCACCTGCTTCAAAATCTAGTAGGATTTCAAGGAAGGAATTAAAAATCTTCTCAGTTGTTCCTTTTCAGGTGGTTTCCCTCACCTTCTTCTCCTTCAGTATGGAGCTTTAACCCTGAAAAACAAACACATCCACTGAATTCAAAGGCTAAGATAATTCTCTATCAGACAGCAAGTCTCTGTGTCTGGTTATACAAACATACCTTCAGTCAGGTTGAAAAGAGAGGTTGAAGAAACCTTAGAAACCAAAAAATCAGAACACAGATGAAGAAGAAAAAAAAAAGAGTTCCTAAAATCCTGGGCAGATTTAGTGCTGAGTTTTGGTGAAGACAAAATGAGATGGGCTATGGGTAGAGTTGTTGAAAATAATAATAAAAAAGACACAATCCAGAAACGTGGAAATAACGCACACAAAAATGTGATGATTTCTGTGGGTCTATCAGTTAAATTGAGTAACAAGTATGTGAAACGCTGAACATAAAAAAAATTCGCACACCCTACAATGGTAGTACTTAAGGAGACATGCAAGCAAACCACAGATTTGAAAAGTTAAGATCCGCTCCCAATGTGTATAGTGTATCAGCTTAAACAAGAGGATCCAAGCCTAACGCTCATCTTAATACATGTATTCCTCCCTGAGGTTTCAGGATAAGCACTGATACTTCCCCCCGCCCCCCAATATGCAGCCATGTACTAACCACCGGAGCAACTTACCTTTTTACTTGGCTGATTTCCAGGAGTAGGCAGACCTCCGTTTCATCTCACTAAGCGACATCCCATTGCACGTGGAAAATGAGAAAACCCAACACCGCTCTCCGGCGGCAGCGACGCTCGCAAAACGCAGCAAAAAACACAGGCGGCAGGAAGCAAGACTGAAGGTGTGCAGGTCGGAGAGTGAAAAAGGGAGGCAATCCCGGAGCGGCTACTGATGCCTAGAATGCCAGTTGCGGTGTTTCACAGACGCAAGCTCTAGCCCGGGTGGGCGAGGGGCGCAAAGTCAGAGGCAGCAGCGTGCATGAAATCAGAAGAGCCGTTCTCAGAAAACCTCCTGCGAGCGAGTCTCTCCCATGCCTTTCTCTTCCCGGCTTAACTAGGAAGTTTCTCTCTCAGACTCCGTCTGCTCGGGCTTGGAACCCTGCGAGCGTCAGCCTCGTGGGTGGTGAGTGACTAGCAGAGGGAAGGGAGCGAAGACAAGACACCTACGCGCGCGCTGCCCGGGGGAGCTCGCCGCCGCCGCCGCCCCCCCGCTTTGCCTTTTAGTGCGCGCGGGAGAATGTTTGGGGGAAAGGACTGGGAGCGCTCAAGGCGCGCCTGAGAGTCTTCACTGACGAGCTCGCCCAACAGAAGTCCCACGCCGCGCTCACCCCCCCCGCCAATGCTGTCAGTATATTTGGAAAAAGAAATAAAACTCTCCCCTCTACACACGCACGCAAACACATACAGATTCTTCCCCACGTCCCCCTTCGATTGGGCAGTTTCCCGTCTGTCACGTGCCTCCTTCAATTCCCCCCTTCCTGTTTTTTTAAATAAAGAACCGCGCCGTGAATCATTCACTTTCACTTCGGTTCCCAAGGCTCCATCCTGAGGGGATGGGGGGAAAGGGTTACAGCCAAGGGAGGTGGTGAGGAAAGAGCCTTTTTTGGCTAGAGAAATGATGCGGCAGTTTCCTTGGGAAAAAGGTGGGTGTGGTCATGGTCATCCTTTACATAAACAGTGTTAATGTATTTTAGCTGTAAGATAAACTAGTGCAACTTATTGCTATTAAAAAAAAGCTTGTATATTGGCCTTGAAAGGCCTTTCCTAACCTAAAAAGACTTAAAATATTTAAGACTGGAAGCAGACAGATTTAAGAATAACAGGAGAAATAATCCTTTAAAAACCTGGGAATGGAGTTAAAATAGTTACATTTGGGTAAATTCAGTGTGGGATTCAAACAAAGCAAAATAAGAAAAAGGATTTAACAACTGGCCTAAAACTGAACAAAGTGCTAGTTTAACCATGTCAAGTATTGGGTTCTGCTGTGGGGTGCCACCACGGAAAAAGCTATGATGGCATTGAGGAGTAACCCAGCGTTTTGTGATTTGTGGAGCTGTATGCAGTTATTATGTATTTACAATATTTGTATAGATCAGCATTTCTCAACCTCAGCAACTTTAAGATGTGTGGATTTCAACTCTCAGAATATCCCAGCCAGCATGCTGAGATTCTGGAAGTTTAAGTCCACACATCATAAAGTTGCTAAGTTGAGAAATGTTGGTATAGAATATTAAAGCCATTCTTATATTGTGACTATTGATGTCGCTAAACGCCTTCCCATTTTTCTCCAAAGGCTTCCCAGCTCTTGTTGCTACCATATTGCTTTGTGAACCCCTCGAGGCTATTTATTTATTTATAAATTTATTCACCACCCATCTCCCCCTCATGGGGGACTCTAGGTGGTTTACAATAAAATGCAGTTAAAACTTAAAACCATTTCAATATAACAATACAATAAAATAAGAATATAGTAAAATATTATAGCTATATCTGCACTACACTCCTAGCCAAATCAGCCAACTTCATAAGTCTACCTTGTTGTGCACAACAGCCTACGTGATTAGTTCAGTTCAGTGTACAGTACTGGTTAAGCCAGAAAAATGGAGCTAACAGCTTAATTTTGTTTAACCAAGAGTAAGTGACACACAAACCCAAGCTAACTATGCAGGCCTCATCTAAATTTGCTTCCCTTCCCTTGCTTTGATGGATGTGGCTTTCTTTCATACTGGATTTTTACTCTTAATATAACTAAAATCACTGGATGGGATTGGACACTGTGCAAAGCAAAATGCAATTTATTTGGATATTGATTAGCACAAAAAAGTATTGTCAGGACAAATTTCAGGCAATGCTGAACTGTCATAATTTCTATGCCTCATTTCAAGGTGTGTTATTCCTATCATGAAATATCTATATCTTGCTCTTCTTGGGTTAAAGTTTTGAAGAGTTGAATTCCCATACCTCTCTTTTCTAAAATCTTCCTTTAGGCTATTTTAGCTCTGCATGTTCATTTTATTGATATATAAATATATGCTTGCTAAGCAGTATTTTTATTTTATTTTTTAAATTTTGTGTCTTCAAGTCAATCTTGACTCCTGGTGATCTCATGGACAGGCCCACTCAGATCTATGCATATATAGAAATTAAATTAAGAACATTTAAAAATACTTAACCTAAAGTGAAAAAAGCCTTTCTTATTCAACAAATTGAGAGAAAAAAAATTCCTCCAGACTGAAGTAACAGCTAGTTACAGAATAATGAGGCATGCAAATTCAGGTTTATGGGGATGGTGGGAGATGAGTTGAGGAAAGTTTAATTCTTCAAAGAGTAAGTTAATGGAGAGTCAAGTAATACACTCCTACTGGTTTCTGGAAGGTTTTCCTTTCTCTCTATACCCTTGGGCTTTATGTGATAGAAATCATTTGGGACTGAAATGCTTTATCAGATTGCATTCACAACTCTCTCCATGGAGGACACACAAAGATTTTTCATGCTTTCTTGGAAACTCCTTGCAAAGAGTTACTACAGAATTTTCAGCACACAATACTTACCAGTAAATTATGTAACCCGTATTTAGAGTAAGGTTCCATCTGGCCTAATACTATTTTCAGGGTTGCACACAAATGTTTCCAGCATGTGCATTTAAAAGAAATATACCAAACACTGTCTGTGTGGCCTGGATTCCATAGTTGTGAGATAATGTTTGTACTGAAATGGCGAGAGGAATTACTTAGGAATATAACCACTTGTATGATCATCATTCCATGTGACTGTCATTTTTAATGTTGTGGATATCCTTCTGAACTAGATAATTGATCAATTTCATAGGGTTATATCCCCACTATTTACATCCTATTTCTGAAATCCTGGGATACCAATGACATAATAATAATTTTAAAAAGCCAACTGCAGGGAATGACAAGATACTCTCAACAGTATTTTTATTAAAAAGAAATAAATGCCTATACTTTAAAGGCTTTCCCCACACTGCAGCCCTACAAAATAGGACACTCTACTGAAAGGAAAAGGAAAATTAATATTTCAAATAATCCCACAGTTCTACAGCCATCCTAGAGAACTAAAAATTGAACGAAGAAGAGCATAATATTCCTTATCCACTGTAGATTCTTGGGATGAAAATAAAATACAACTCTATTCTGATTTCTTTTCAGAACATACTAAAATATTTTTGATTTTACTAAAATATTAAGTGGCAATTAGTTAAATTTCATATAATATTATCATGTGCTCAAAAAGTATGAATGCATAGCAAGCATATAAACATTTTCATATAGTGCTTTTCTAAATAATTGAAATGTTTCATTTAAAGGCATATGACTAAGATAAAATCATTACTATTGCTCACATATTGCAGAAAAAAACTCTTAATCTTACTTAAGGCCACTTTCCAATATCATGGCTGAGGGTGATTTGAATGGCTTTTTAGTTCCCACCTCATTCTTTCTGCCAAACTGTTCCAATGTCTTAACAATATAGCATGCTTACTTTCATGTTCTTTAATACAATCACATGTAGTAACATAGATTCCTTGGGGATCCCATCGTAAAATAGTCAGTACAATCTGTGTCATTTCTTTCTAACCATGGCGTATGTTTGTTGCAAAACAAGTCTGAGATGATGCATCAGGAACTGTGCCTTGTTTCTTTCTGCCTTCTTTTAAAATAAATTCTAGGCAACGCTAAGGAATGAGACATTGCTAAGTTTCTACAAACATTACATGAAAGAATGGCTTTGAACACACTAGATCAACAAAAGCGTTGGCATTTATAGGTAAAGGTAAAGGTTTCCCTTGACATTAAGTCCAGTCGTGTCCGACTCTAGGGGACGGTGCTCATCTCTGTTTCAAAGCCGAAGAGCCAGCGTTTGTCCGTAGACAGTTCCGTGGTCATGTGGCTGGCATGACTACACGGAACGCCGTTACCTGCCTGCCGAAGCGGTACCTAATCTACTCACATTTGCATGTTTTCCAACTGCTAGGTTGGCAGGAGCTGGGACTAGCAACGGGAGCTCACCCCATCACGCGGATTCGAACCGCCAACCTTCTGGTAGCAAATAAAAATTGAATCTAGCACTATATTTTGTAATGTTTTATTTCTGAATCATTATTCTTACCAGCTTAAGACTAGGATGCTTAAGTTTGATACCCTTCAGTTATGTTCTCGAGTTACTGAAACTGCAGTTAAGTCATGCTCAGAAATGTTTGGTTTTTAAAATGCTATAGTGCTTCGATAGACTCACGTGGTAGGGAGCACTACACAGTAATTGTATCTTGCATGAACAAGAATTTCCTTTAACCTGTCCATTTGTCCATTAATTCTAGCATTCTTTAATGTCCTTTTGTTATGAAAAGATACATCCTTAATACCAGCACCTAGTAGACCTGTTTTAAGGTCTTCAGTGTGCTAATTATATCTTTTTCCATTTTTCTCATATCTAAATATAAAGAGCAAGATTCACCCAAAGTGCAAGGTTCAGGGAGAAACTGAAAATATGTTGTTTAATGTATCCATGTAATAAAGACAGCCTTAGATGGCTTACAACAGTGTTTCTTAAAGTGTGGTCCGAGAAACCCTGGGGGTCCCCCAAGACCTCAGGGGTCCAGAAAACCAAAATTATTTGTCAGATATTGAAGATATTTGCAAAAATTTGAAACAATGTCACTCTTCTCATTATTATTTTTACTTGTTAAAAAAAATAGTTTTTTTTTTCATGAAAAATGTTTGTTAATATCTAGTGGGTTTAATATTGTTATTTTTACATGATTCAATAAATATTAAAATATATTAAAATATATTTATATTTTATAAATATAAAAATAAATATAAATGCATCAATTTTAATTAATATGGTAAATATCAATAAATATAACCCATATAAACAAAAGCTCGTTTGGGGTCCTCCGTAATTTTTAAAAGTGGGAAGGGGTCCTGGCAGCAAAAAGTTTGAGAAACACTGGCTTATAGTATACTGTACTTGTGTTAAGAATATTTTATATTTCTAAGTATTTTTAAATCACCTCCAAACCAAAACAAGCAAAAGCACGAGATATACTTAAAGCATCAGAATCAGCTTAAAAGAGGTCATTTAGTAAAAGGAGCCCTGAATAAAAAAATGTCTTCATCAGGCAGTGATGCCTAAAAAGAGAAGAGCCAAACCCTCCAGCCACAGAAAGTTCCACATGACAACCTGTCTATTCCTACTGGGATACAGAGACGGTCTTCCTACCAGGTCTCATGTGAGCAAGGTGGTAAATGAGAAGCTAGTCCTTCGTGTCTCTTGGATAATATAAACAATAAAAGACAACAAATCATAGCCACAAGGAGAAAACAACAGATTTACAACACCTGCAAAAGCTTTTGCTAAATGCCAGTGCCAGTCAAGGCTTCCTAGGGAAGTCAGTCTTAAGATAGGGCAGAGAGTTGGGCAGTCTTTCTCCCTGTTCAACCACACCATCTCTCACATTAGTGACACTTTCAGGAATAGGGATCCTGACCCAAACTGTATAGAACTATAAAGATTAAATCTGCTGTCACTATTACAAAGCAGTGTGCAAACCAGTGAAGCTGCCTAAGCTCTACTGTGGTATCTTGTGCTCATAATATAAGAAATCTCTTTGAAATCAATAAAACATTGTTAAACAAAGACTTTGTCCAATTATAGATCTTGTATTTTTCCAATAGTGCTGTTTGTTGTAAATTAGGCCTAATGTTGTAAAAAGTAGAACGCTAACCCTAACTTTTAGGGCGAATTAAGAAGTAGGGATTGCTTGATGGAGAAGCAGCTCAAGAAACAACATGGGACTTTGCTTTTATACATGATTACAGCAGCAAGACTTTTATATGCACAAAGATGGAAAGAACCACAAATTCCTACAATGGAGGGATGGATGATTAAACTGTCGGAACTGGCCCAAATGGCAAAGTTAACACTGTTGGTGAGAGAAAATACCATGTCTGGATTTGTTACTATTTGGCAACCACTTTTAGAAAAAAAATGAAGTTTTTTTCAGGTTTTAATGATTAAATGGTTTGAGTTGATAGAAATAAGGTTACTAAGGTTTAATGGCAAGAGATTATATTTGTAAATACATTCATAATCTGTTTTGGAGAAGGTCGGAAGTCACTTTCTGTTTCTGTTTTCTGTCTGTTTTGCACTTTTATAGTTTTTCTTGTTTCTTTAGTCCTGTACTCTATCTTTTCTATATTCTGTATTTTAACTATACTCTGAAAATTAATGAAGTTCTTTAAAAAAAAAAAAAAGGAGTAGGGATTGCTTTGAAATAGAAAAACTCTCAGTAGTAGCAGGAAGATTTAAGTTTCGATAGTTGCCCTTGTGGATTTCACATGTAATGGTTGCTGGAGTCATTGTATATGCTAGTAACTGAATATGCTAGTTTCCTTTGCTCCAGTGTTTCAAGAAATCTGTGACTTGGGAGTGTTTTTATAGAATGATTTTATCTCAGGGGTGGGGATAAAATCTGTGCTTCAGTGACTATATAAAAAAATGACATAAAGCTCTATCTCTAGAGATGAGCCTGATGTATCCCCTAGTGAGTTATTTTACTTAAGTTTTTATTTGATTATCATTCATTTTGAAAATAGCAATACTATGCATATATTCCTGGAAGGAAACTCCCATTGAACAATGTAGGCCTAAGTTAACATGATTAGACTGTAAATACCACACTTTTTCACTAGCCCTTAAATCTTGTGTTCATTGTGCAACTTATCCAAAGCATATTTGTCAATTCAAAAATTATTTATACACGTGGAAACACTGTAATTTTACGAACATTTGTGTGGGAGCATTTTTCTGAACTCAGTAGGACATCTTGGTTCATATGTAAAGTGTTGTTGGCTAGACTGTAAGGCAGAATTATATCAGGCAATCTGAAAAGTCTGTATTTCAATTTAGCTTTGACTCAATTTGGTATTGTTTTCCTAACTGGAATAAATAAAAGTCAATGAAATGTAAATTAGTCTATAAGATTACTTCTCAACTAAGTTCTAGAAAATATTCTGTTAACTTTTTGGTTCAGCTTTGCAGAAGAGCCTATTATGTTCTATTCTGTTGCTGATTGTGCTAAAACAACCTTCATACATAATATTATCAAATAATATAAGCCAAAGTCTTCTATTGTTTTAACCAAGTGTCAGTTCTCCTTAAAGTCACTCCTCATTACATTTTGTGAAAAGAAAAACTAACTCTTACCATATGGGGAACTCCCACTGAGGCTTTAAAAGAAAATCCTATATATAATAATCCAATGCCTATATGGATTAAAAATAAAAACAAAACCCCTATTCATTGTGGTTTTAAGAAGTCCTTCCTTTGGGGCTAGATTCCTAAAATGTATTACACCACCCATTGTAATTCATTAAAAACACAGCATATTTACTTAACAGTGTTTTGAATGATCAAGCATAACCCACTAAACTTACCTATGATTGCTTCAGATCTCACCCTCCCAAACCTATATAATGAACCTCAGTTTGGCAAGTGTCATTTTCATAGCACCATATTGTTTTGCGATCTCACCCATTTGAAGTTGCATCTACAAATCTGTCATATATGGAAGCTGACTGATCGAATTAGGAGAAAACCATTTAGTAGAGCTGTGAATGCTTTGACAAATATTTGGAAGAAATGCTCAGGACTTTGTACAAGCATGTTACCTCTCTGCTATCCAGGGGAGATGGGTGGGGGGAAATGTGGCTGTTTTAAGATTTGCATTAATTTTTTGAGTCAGCCCCCCCCCCCACTGATGCAGTAGCTTGAAAAAAAACGGGCTGCTTTAATTTTAATAGCAGGGTGGTAATGCACTTGTACAGGGCCTGAAGCACTTATTCTGAATAACTTTCAAAACATGCACAGCTGTACTGTGTGTGGTACTGATATTTGAATCAGGCCTTTTCAATTGTTTGGTACTGTATATCTGCACTGAATTGCAGTTCAGTCTCTGGTTGAACACATCCAACAAAGGCAAGCTCAGCAATTTCCCCTTATTACCGGCTTGGCTGTTGAACTATTTTTACTGTTAGGATATTTTTTTTCCCCTAAAATTAAATCAAGATCTACTTTCCTGTAATTTAAGTGCCTTATTTTGTGTCCTGCATTCTGGGAACAGGTCATGGCCTCTTTCTGTGTAACATCCCTTCCGTTACTTAACGGGTTTGGTCACATCCTCACCCCTTACTCATCTCTCCTTAAGACTAAACACAAATTTCTTCAACCGTTCCCTGTAAATCTAAGTTTCCAGTGCCCAGTTTCCCTGGTTGCCCATTTCTGGACTGTTCTGGTTTGTTTGAACCCATCCTAAAGTATGCCCAGAGAGCAGTTTGTCTCTGACCAGTGCCAAATAGAATGGTGGCATTACTCTGCATACTTTGGACTCTGTCGATTCTAATAATTCCAACTGTTTTCACTGCAGTACTACTGAACATATAGAAGAAAAATATTTCTTCATAGGTACAAAGCATACTGCAGCTGCTTGAACTACACAACCATTATATGTGTCGTAAAAGAAGCATATGTGTATTCACCATCTCTTTTGAAAATGGGAATTAAGTTCACTTTATCCAATAATTCACATTGATTTCAATAGATCTTTTTTGACTTGATAAGTAGTATAAGTAGTGCTTAAAACATCTTCCTTCTCTACTATATCTAGATACAGACAGAGGAAATACTTTTCACCTAAACTAATGTTAAAATGAGAATACATCCTTTACCGGCTACTGTAATAAAAAAAATCAGTGAACTATAACTACACAGTGATTTAAAATACAGTTTTTCTCATAAAGTTTTGAGTTATTATGGTAATATCTGACAGCAGAAGGAAGGAAGGAAGGAAGGAAGGAAGGAAGGAAGGAAGGAAGGTAGGTAGGTAGTTTGGCTGAGGAGCAAGAATTAGAGAAGACAAATAGATTTTTTTTTTCCTGTAAAGTATCAAGTTTATCCAAGCTGGTTTTCAGATTTAAGGTGTTGCAACAATATAGACTGTATCCAGAGGCAGCAAAAACATAAAAGGGTTATAAAATACTTTTTATCGGAAAGCCAGGAAATGGGTCTTGCAAATATTCTAAAGCATTGGCCTTTCTGGTGATATAAAACGAGACAGACATTTCAGTTGTCTTCTGAAAAACTGGGTCTTTTAGCAAGCAGTCTTAAGAGAATTAAGAGAACGTTGCATGCACTTATAACACATTATATATACACACACACACACACACATAAACGCACGCACGCAAACACACAGCAAAAAGGTGGATATGGCCAATTGTTGCAACTCTAAGCAACTGTTCCTCTCCCCCTGTGAACTACCAGTTTTTTTGTTTAAGTTTCATCTGTTCAGAAGGTCTGATGAGCCACAGTTCCTATTTTAACATTCTCTTAGGAGTTAATGGAAAGGACAGAGATTTTCAGGAATGATAAGAGCAGCTCTGCTTGTAAAATTTAAAGGAAAGTCTGAGGAAAGACTACAGTACAACAGTGCAAGTACAGTCTGTTTTCAGATATGCTAAATCACAGTGAATGTGCTTCATCACACATAAAAATCTGGATTGTACCAAATACATCTGCTTAACTGTAATCCCAGTTTGAAAGAGCTGGAAGTAAAATGCACTGAAATCAACAAGCAAATTAATTCTTGACTGAGGTGCTGATTAGCCAGTTTCCAGATCCGTAAATTACATTTGCACATTTTCTGAGGCACCTTTGAGTTACTGGCATGATGCTGGTACAGTTTTGTACATTTTAATATGTAGGCCCTATTTTTCTCTTGGTCGACCATTTGGTATCCTATAAAGAAAAATCCCTGCACCGGAAAGGTGAATTTGTTGTCTCCTACTTGTCTGGGTGTGCACTGAAGTCACTTTCATTCCAACTGAGCTCACTTTAGGCACTGTAGCTCCAACCCTCTGTACACCTTTTGTAACATTTGGAGTAAACATTACACCTAGTGTCATGCTGTGGCTGGTACTACTGAATCTGACTCAAACCATTAGCGAGGCAAGTCAATCTGAAGTCTCAATGCGTTGTTACCGCGCGATCCATTCCGCGGTGGGACGCCAAGCTTACTGTCCAGGGCCGCAACGGGGGGGGGACCGACAACCGGGGCATGTGCCCCAGGCGCCGCGCTGGGGAGGGGGACGCCAAAACGAGCGCTGGCGGGGCGCCAAAATGGGCGCGGAATCCATGTTTGCCCCGGGTGACACAGACCCTAGTTGCGGCCCTGTTACCGTCGGACGGGTTCGTTAATTCAATGGGGCTGAAGCCCAGCTCTGGAAGAGCGCAAATAGCTTTACCTTACGTACGCGGTTTCTGGAAAGGGGGAA